>NC_143024.1:30285000-30472500 GCF_057628025.1 Oncorhynchus mykiss
AACACACAGAAATATGAGCCTTAGGTCATTAATATGGTCGAATCCGGAAACTATCATCTCGAAAACAAGAAGTTTATTCTTTCAGTGAAATACAGAACCGTTCCGTATTTTATCTAACGGGTGGCATCCATAAGTCTAAATATTCCTGTTACATTGCACAACCTTCAATGTTATATCATAATTACGTAAAATTCTGGCAAATTAGGCGGCCCAAACTGTTGCATATACACTGACTCTGCGTGCAATGAACGCAAGAGAAGTGACACAATTTCACCTGGTTAATATTGCCTGCTAACCTGGATTTCTTTTAGCTAAATATGCAGTTTTAAAAATATATACTTCTGTGTATTGATTTTAAGAAAGGCATTGAGGTTTATGGTTAGGTACGCATTGGAGCAACGATACACACCGCATCGATTATATGCAACGCAGGACACGCTAGATAAACTAGTAATATCTTCAACCATGTGTAGACCATGAGTAGTTTTGTGTAGATTATTATTGATTGATTGTTTTTTATAAGATAAGTTTAATGCTAGCTAGCAACTTACCTTGGCTTACTGCATTCGCGTAACAGGCAGGCTCCTCGTGGAGTGCAATGTAATCAGGTGGTTAGAGCATTGGACTAGTTAACTGTAAGGTTGCAAGATTGAATCCCCCAAACTGACGAGGTAAAAATCTGTCGTTCTGCCCCTGAACGAGGCAGTTAACCCACCGTTCCTAGGCCATCATTGAAAATAAGAATGTGTTCTTAACTGACTTGCCTCGTTAAATAAAGGTTAAATAAAGGTGTTAAAACATTTTTTTAAATCGGCCAAATCGGTGTCCAAAAATACCGATTTCCGATTGTTATGAAAACTTGAAATCGGCCCTAATTAATCGGCCATTCCGATTAATCGGTCGACCTCTATTTCACACCCCAGCATAAAAGAACTGGCTTGTCCATCACCCTGTTGCCCATCACCCGTGTTCATCACCCTTTGGCACAGAGCGAATGAGAGGTGGGGGCAGGGGCTGTTCTGAATGACACCTGTATAAAACGTTCCAAGTGAAACAGCAACACCAGAGATAACAGAAAGCACACAATCACTGCTGAATCAAAGTAGCAGGACAATTACTAAAAGAGAGAGGAAATATATTGGGGAGAAAAATGTCTCCAGATGCTGAACCATGTCATCAAACAAGGTCCATCAGTTTTCTCCCTCCCTCCCTCCCTCCCTCCCTCCCTCCCTCCCTCCCTCCCTCCCTCCCTCCCTCCCTCCCTCCCTCCCTCCCTCCCCTCTCCTCTCCTCTCCTCTCCTCTCCGGCCAGGCTGATCGAGCTCCACAGCATTCCGCTCCACATGCAGTGTTACCAGGGAGAGAAGAGAAGAAATAAAGAAACCTGTCTGACTGAAGCTGGATTTGAGGGTCATTTCAAGAACACTACCAGCCAGAGCAGCAGCAGAGACAGACTCCATTTTCAGATCATCCGGTCTGTCTCTCTGTCTCACTCTCACACCAAACAGAGATGGCAAATGAATAGCAATGACGGAATGCTCACTGCTAAGCACCACACAGAATGAACGCTAACATATAGACTACACATTCTGACTGAGTGTCTCTCTCTCTCGGTTCGTACATACGTACACAGCTACAGTCCTCTCTCCTCATATACATCAGAATGCAGAATGGAACAGGATTGATACAAGTCTAATCTATTAGAATAGATTTCCATCATACGGTAGAGAGGCGATAGCTCTGGCTGGTCATATAAAGTCCCCCTTTATGTAAACAGACACTGAACGTTGCACACGTGCAACTGTAAAACACTAAACGCTTCGGTCTCTCCCTCCACACACACACACACACACACACACACACACACACACACACACACACACACACACACACACACGCTCTCATCTAACGATTTGAGCCAGCATGGCCAGGTTCCTTTTCATAACACAACACCACAACAGCAGCTATTACTCAGACTAGGGCAACAGCCAGTAGACACACAGAGCAGCACAGCAGCAGCAGCAGGAGCAGTAAAAAGCAGTAAAACACCCAGACAGAGAGGACACAGTCTGAAACCCTGTTTACTTACAGCATACTCAATGGTTCCTTTGGGTCTCTGGAACGACATGCGTCTGCTGCCATCCTTCTTCTCTTGACTCTTCTTCTGGCTGGTATCTGAAAGCAAGCGAGGCAAGGTACGCATTACGTTCATGTTCCTCTCTCTCCCCAGCTTGCCTTGTCACAAGCCGCCGTTTCCCAGCCACACGGGTAGACAGCTCATTCGTCAACAGTGAGCGTGCGAGCCAGTCAGCCTGCGATGTGAGCGGAGTGGAGCCTCTTTCTCTCTCCCTCTCCTAGCTCGCTCTCCTCCTCTCTTTTGTTCTCTCTCTCTCTCTCTATCTCTCTCTCTCTCTCTCTCTCTCTCTCTCTCTCTCCACCACACAGCACAATGACATGTATTGATTCCAGTTCACCTTGCCTTCTGCTGCTGCCTCTCCTCTCACAGCAAACACACAGCACCTTGACCTCCATGAGGACCTGAGGAGAGGAGGAGGGGATGGAGCTGGGAGGATTGGGAGGGAGATAGGAGAGAGAGGGGGCTGAAGGCAGGAGGCAGGATCTGTGAACTTGGACAAGGGATGGAGCTGGGGGAGACAGGAGAGGGTCGTGACTTGGGTATTCTATGGGGTATAGGACTGGGGCTAGAAGGTATAGGGCTGGATCTGAGATCACAGGGATGGGGCTGGAAGAGAGCAGGGGCCGAGCGCTGGGGGTAGAAGGCTTACGGTACAGTACAGAGCACATCCTCTCTCAGTCGGCTAGGTTCCCCCCGTTATGTTCAGTATGCAGCCTACGCAGCAGATCAGATCAGAAGCCTGACACGTCCTTTACTTCGTCTGTCTGTGTCACCGAGCAGCTCGGCTGAAAACATGAGTCATTCGCCATGCAGCCATTCTATTTGGCTCAGGACTCACTGCACTGAAGAGGGAGAATATCTCAGCGTATGACAACTGTAATACAGAAGTACAATACTGAGGTATTCCACTCTGTATTCACCCTGATAGGCAATGTAGTAGGTTTAATGTTTGTAGTCTGTCAAACGCACCATAAAGCCTGCGATAGCTTCGGCGATCAGACGACGAACAGACGTGCATTGAAGCATACAGTATGGTGTCCCTGCTGTCTGGTTTGGTTTATTTGACACCCCACTACTACAGTTGTATAACAGCAGTGTATCTGACATGAAGCTCTGTTACATATTGTTTCAGGTCATAGACATAACACTAATGTGATACCGAAACACTGACGTGGCCGTATGAGGGCTAAGTCAAGACCTAGAATAAATACCACCTGATTCTAAAACCAATATGAGAAAGAAAGAGAGCAAGGAGAAAGAGAGAGAGAGGGGAGGGGGGAGGAGGAATAGAGAGCTACAGAGAGAGAGCTACATAGAGAGAGCCACAGAGAGAGAGCTACAGAGAGAGAGAGCCACAGAGAGAGCTACAGAGAGAGCCACAGAGAGAGAGCCACAGAGAGACAGCCACAGAGAGAGAGCTACAGAGAGAGAGCCACAGAGAGCCACAGAGAGAGAGCCACAGAGAGAGCCACAGAGAGAGCCACAGAGAGAGAGCCACATAGAGAGAGCCACAGAGAGAGAGCCACAGAGAGAGAGCCACAGAGAGCCACAGAGAGAGAGCCACAGAGAGAAAGCCACAGAGAGAGAGTCACAGAGAGAGAGACACAGAGAGAGAGCTACAGAGAGAGCCACAGAGAGAGCCACAGAGAGAGAGCCACAGAGAGAGAGCTACAGAGAGAGAGACACAGAGAGAGAGCCACAGAGAGAGAGAGCTACAAAGAGAGAGCCACAGAGAGAGCTACAGAGAGAGCCACCGAGAGAGAGAATTACAGAGAGAGAGCCACAGAGAGAGCCACAGAGAGAGCCACAGAGAGAGAGCCACAGAGAGAGAGCTACAGCGAGAGCAGAAAGAGAGATACTGAGAGAGAGAGAGAGAGGGGAGGAAGAGAGATTCATTAGTGAGAGAGAGAGAGAGAGAGAGGTAGGGAGAGAGAGAGACTCAGAGCTACATTCACAGCAGCAGGGTGTTGCATAGTGAGGGAGAGAACGGTCTAATTTGAACATCAACATGGAGTGTGATGATGTGCCATCAGAAACATGGCTATTTCTTCACACTGGGAGCAGAGCAGAACCACAATGTTAAACAACAAAGATCATCAGATCTCAGTGGGTCTACACCACAGGAACACATGTTAACCCCCCTTACCCCTTTACAGAGAACCTGTTCACTTCTAGTAAACAGCCTGCCAGATAAACTCTGCTCTTTTCTGCTAGGGTAAGAAGAACATCCTGTACTCAATGTTATCCAAATGTTATCAAGTAACAAAAATTGACATTTACAAAGAATTTATCAAAATTAGATCTATAGGAGACAATTGATTAAACACTGTCATCACAAATGAAGTTACTCAGTTAATCAAATGTTCTGTTTGTGTGACACGTTGTTGCACACTAAACAACAGCATTGAATGTGTATTTGTTTTAATAGTGCAGTGCATACTGGGAATACAAGCGTTGTATTTTAGAATATGGTGCAAGATGGCAACTAAGCGAGATCAAAGTCACAAATAATGTGAGCAACTGTCCCTGGGGCCACAGCAAGTCTCATTAAATGATTATCTCCGCAAAAACAGTGGGTTGTGTAACACCAGATTTCACAGATGTGGGTCAAGGTCATGTTATCTCATTTAATTTGCATCTTTCTCTATCCAAAAGAAGCAGAACTAAAGCAACAGCTATACCACCACAGCTGATATACTGTTGCTCTTCATGTCATTAATGGGACTTGAGACAGCAAATATCCCACTTGAAATCTTTGTCATTTGTCTTTGGCTTATTATTCATCTTGTTCTCCTCTGACTTACACCGTTTCAGCCGTCCAAACTTTAAAACGTACACACCAGTCTGGAATAGTTTTTCATTTATTTAAAACTTCAACAATGCCTCATTGTACTTATTATAGTTGCCATATACTGAGGTGTTCTAGTAGGAGAGTTGATATACTGAGGTATTCTAGTAGAGTTCATATACTGAGGTATTCTAGTAGAGTTCATATACTGAGGTATTGTAGTAGGAGAGTTGATACACTGAGGTATTCTAGTAGGAGAGTTGATACACTGAGGTGTTCTAGTAGGAGAGTTGATATACTGAGGTGTTCTAGTAGGAGAGTTCATATACTGAGGTATTCTAGTAGAGTTCATATACTGAGGTATTGTAGTAGGAGAGTTGATACACTGAGGTATTCTAGTAGGAGAGTTGATATACTGAGGTGTTCTAGTAGGAGAGTTGATATACTGAGGTGTTCTAGTAGAGTTCATATACTGAGGTATTGTAGTAGAGTTGATATACTGAGGTAGTCTGTCCCAGCTTTGATGCGCCTGTACTGACCTCTCTTTCTTGATGATAGCGGGGTGAACAGGCAGTGGCTCGGGTGGTTGATGTCCTTGATGATCTTTTCGGCCTTCCTATGACATTGGGTGCTGTAGGTGTCATGGAGGGCAGGCAGGTGATGCATTGGGCAGACCGCACCACCCTCTAGAGAGCCCTTTATTTAACTAGGCAAGTCAGTTAAGAACAAATTCTTATTTTCAATGACGGCCTAGGAACAGTGGATTAACTGCCTTGTTCAGGGCAGAAGGACAGATTTGTACCATGTCAGCTCAGGGGTTTGAACTTGCAACCTTCTGGTTACTAGTCCAACGCTCTAACCACTAGGCTACCCTGCCGCCCCATTGCGGGCAGTGCAGTTGCCATACCAGGCGGTGATACAGCCCAAAAGGATGCTCTCAATTGTGCATCTGTAAAAGTTTGTGAGGGTTTTAGGGGCCAAGCCACATTTCTTCTTCACCACACTGTCTGTGTGGATGGTCCATTTCAGAGCTTTTCACCTTCTCCAAATGTGATCCCGTCTATGTGGATGCGGGCGTGCTCCATCTGCTGTCTCCTGAAGTCCACGATCAGCTCCATGGTTTTGTTGATGTTGAGGGAGAAGTTATTTTCCTGGCACCTCTCCTCCAGGGTCCTCACCTCCTCCCTGTAGGCCGTCTCATCATTGTTGGTAATCAGGCCTTCTTCTGTTGTATCCAAAGTAATAAGGTTGATAGTGTCGTCAATCAAAGTAAGACCAATTATTTTACAAAATGTTACTTTGACTATATTTAACTGCTTTGCTTAAGTAAAAACAATTTAAACCTCTCCCACTACTACAAAAATACTATTAAGTCCCATAATCTTTCTTAATGGAAAGTTACAATCTAGTTCAACAACATTATCTTTGGCATTTGAAATAAAAACACAACATTATCTTTGGCATTTGAAATGAAAACACAACATTGGTGTTGAACAGTGTGAGTCCGGTCTTGTGACTGACTGAAGGCTGTTTATTTAGAAAACAATGGAGGATGGAGAGGAGAGGTAAGGAGAGGGGGTGGAGAGGAGAGGTGAGGAGAGGGGGTGGAGAGGTGAAGTGAGGTGAGGGGGTGGAGAGGTGAAATGAGGGGGTGGAGATGAGAGGTGAGGAGAGGGGGTGGAGAGGTGAAGTGAGGTGAGGGGGTGGAGAGGTGAAATGAGGGGGTGGAGAGGAGAGGTGAGGAGAGGGGGTGGAGAGGAGAGGTGAGGAGAGGGGGTGGAGACGAGAGATGAGGTGAGGTGGTGGAGAGGTGAAGTGAGGGGGTGGGAGGAGAGGTGAGGTGAGGAGAGGGGGTGGAGAGGAAAGGTGAGGAGAGGGGGTGGAGACGAGAGATGAGGTGAGGGGGTGGAGAGGTGAAGTGAGGGGGTGGAGAGGAGAGGTGAGGAGAGGGGGTGGAGAGATGAGGTGAGGGGGTGGAGAGGAGAGATGAGGTGAGGGGGTGGAGAGGTGAAGTGAGGGGGTGGAGAGGAGAGGTGAGGAGAGGGGGTGGAGAGGAGAGATGAGGTGAGGGGGTGGAGAGGTGAAGTGAAAGGGTGGAAAGGAGAGGTGAGGAGAGGGGAGGCGGGGAAGAGGAGAGATTAGATGAGATGAGGGGGTGGAGAGGAGAGGGGGTGAAGAAGGGAGGGGGGGTGGAGAGGAGAGTTGAGGTGAGGGGGTGGAGAGGAGAGGTGAGGAGAGGGGAGGCGGTGGAGAGGAGAGATGAGATGAGGGGGTGGAAAAGGGAGGGGGGTGGAGAGGAGAGTTGAGGTGGTGTAGAGAGATGAGGGAGTGGAGAGGAGAGATGAGGGGGTGGAGAGGAGAGGTGGGGTGAGAGGGTGGAGAGGTGGGGTGAAGGGTAGAGAGGAGGTGAGGGGGTGGAGAGGTGGGGTGAGGGGTGGAGAGGAGAGATGAGGTAGGGTGAGGTGAGGGGGTGGAGAGGAGAGATGAGGGTATGGAGAGGAGAGATGGAGAGGTAGGTTGAGGGGGTGGAGAGGTGGGTGAGGGTTAGAGAGGAGAGGTGAGGAGAGGAGAGGTGAGGTGGTGGAGTCGGGGGGTGGAGAGAAGAGGTGAGGTGAGAGGGTGGAGAGGGGAGGGAGGGGTCCTACTTACAGTATACTGTCATTCATGTTATTTAGCTAGATAAGTCATGTAGCTGCTCAGGACAGGGTGTTGAGGGGTGGAGGGCAGACTGGTAACACTAAGTTCTCTTCAGTTCTTATACCTGGGGGGCATTGGACTAGTAACTAAAAGGTTGCAAGATTGAATCCCCGAGCTGACAAGGTAAAAATCTGTCGTTCTGCCCCTGGACAAGGCAGATAACCCACTGTTCATAGGCCGTCATTGAAAATAAGAATTTGTTCTTAGCTGACTTGCCTAGTTAAATAAAGATAAAATAAATAAATACCTGTGTAACATTGTATTTACACCAGTCACAACAAATATTTTTAAAGAGTTAAAGCAAGTCCCACAATGTTTCGTCATTGAAAATTACAATCTAGTTCAACCACATTATCTTTGGCATTTGAAGTAAAAACACAACACTGGTGTGGAACAGTGTGAGTCCGGTCTTGTGACTGACTGAAAGGAAGGCTGTATATTTAGAAAACAAAGATGTAACTCATGCCAAGAGGTAGTCCAATAGGCACAACGAGAACTGCAGCAGCAGAGAACGCCTGCATGATGGTGACTGTGACTGGTTTCTATCACTAGCCTGAAGGATACCTCAGGGAAGTTACTTCCCTGTGAGATAGCCAGCCAGGCATGCATGGGGCCACGTGAGTTCAACTTGGTGAGAATGCGTTAAGGTCAAGATGACCTTTGCGAGTAAAATAATGTGTTTGTTGACAGGGATGTGTGGGGCAGAGAAGGTAGGCAGTGTAGGCAGGGTAAGCAGGGCAGGCAGGGTTAGCAGGGTAAACAGGGTAAGCAGGGTAAGCAGGGTAAACAGGGTAGGCAGGGTAAGCAGGGTAAACAGGGTAGGCAGGGTAAACAGGGTAGGCAGGGTAAACAGGGTAGGCAGGGTAAACAGAGTAGGCAGGGTAAGCAGGGTAAACAGGGTAAGCAGGGTAGGCAGGGAAAGCAGTGTAAACAGGGTAGGCAGGGTAAACAGGGTAGGCTGGGTAAGCAGGGTAAACAGGGTAGGCAGGGTAAGCAGTGTAAACAGGGTAGGAAGGGGAAACAGGGTAGGCAGGGTAAGCAGGGTAAACAGGGTAGGCAGGGTAAGCAGGGTAGGCAGGGTAAATAGGGTAGGCAGGGTAAGCAGGGTAGGCAGGGTAAGAAGGGTAAACAGGGTAGGCAGGGTAAACAGAATACACAGGGTAAGCAGGGTAAATAGGGTAGGAAGGGTAAACAGGGTAGGCAGGGTAGGCAGGGTAAGCAGGGTAGGCAGGGTAAGCAGGGTAAGCATTGTAGGCAGGGTAAACAGGGTAGGCAGGGTAAGCAGGGTAAACAGGGTAGGCAGGGTAAGCAGGGTAGGCAGGGTAAGCAGTGGAGCTGAAGATGTGAAGAGCTCTTCTCTCCTACTCTGTGATTAGTGTTGTACAGCCCTGCAAGTTCATACCACACACACAGAGGAATAGCAATGAAAAACAACTGGTGACCAACGTCCCTGTTCCTTAAGAATGTTGCAGGCCAGTAGATTGGAATTGAGGCAGTGTTGCAGTGCAAATGGCTGTATCTGGACTGACTCCAAAGGGAAGTCCAAAGAAAGAAATACACCCCCCCCCCCCCTCCCTCCTGTGCATTAACAAATGCTTTGTAGGGGAACAGCTCAGGGGGAGAATTGTTTTGTAATGTCCCGTTCATTCCCTCTGCTAGCCTACACTAATACACAGCCAAGTAATTTCCTCTCAGCACCCTGGTTTAGAGGTGGATGTAAAGTTATTTATAGCAGCCCCTCACTCATGTTAACAGCAGAGGAGGCAAGAGCTCTGTCTGGGGAAATGAGAAGGTACTCTACTCTACACTACTTTATAATGTAGCTGGTCTGTCTGGCCAAGGGGTTGAGGGGGGGGTAGAGGTGAGGGGGTGGAGAGCAGGGGTGAGGAGTAGAGAGTAGAGGTGAGGGGGTGGAGAGGAGAGGGGGTGGAGAGGAGAGGTGAGGGGTGGAGAGGTGAGGTGAGGTGTGGAGAGGTGAGGGGTGGAGAGGTGAGGAGAGGGGGTGGAGAGAAGAGAGGTTGGAGAGGAGAGTTGAGGGGTGGAGAGGAGAGGTTAGGAGAGGTGAGGGGTGGAGCAGTGAGGAGGTGGAGAGGGGAGGGGGTGGATAGGAGGTGTGGAGAGGTAAAGTAAGGGGTGGAGGGTGAGGAGAGGTGAGGGGGTAGCTAGGAGGGGTGGAGAGGTGAAGTGAGGGGGTAGAGAGGAGAGATGAGGTGTGGAGAGGTGAGGGATGGAGAGGTGAGGAGAGGGGGTGGAGGGGGTGGAGAGAAGAGAGGTTGGAGAGGAGAGTTGAGGGATGGGAAGGAGAGGTGAGGGGGTGGAGAGGGGATGGAGGGGGTGGAGAGGAGAGGTTAGGAGAGGTGAGGGGTGGAGAAGTGAGGAGGTGGAGAGGGGAGGGGGTGGATAGCGGAGGAGAGGGGTGGGAAGGAGAGGTGAGGGGGTGGATAGGGGAGGAGAGGGGTGGGAAGGAGAGGTGAGGGGGTGGAGAGGGGAGGAGGTGGAGAGGGGAGGGGTGGAGTCCTACTTGGAGGAGTGGAGTCCTACTAGCTAGATAAGTCATGTAGCTGCTCAGGACAGGGTGTTGAGGGGTGGAGGGCAGACTGGTAACACTAAGTTCTCTTCAGCTCTTATACATGTGTAGTAACACTGTAATTACACCAGTCACAACATGTTGATACATAGTACTTCACAAGAACAACCTTCTTCTCAGACAGGTTCTGTATGACAGGCCCATAAAAACAAACATTTGACTTATTCCATATTTAGTATATATAAGGTGAGACATGGCCTCGACTTCCCTGACTCTAATGTGGCAATAACAGCACGGCAGCCATTGTAATGAATATGCATTGGCTTAGTGAGCTGTCAAACTACACACAGGAAGCACACAGCGACAGTCTGTCTGTCTCTGTCTCTCTCTCTCGTCAGTCCCATGCATACAGCACCATCACCACCTCCCAATACAACAAACGTTGCTGGAGAAGCACTTAGTGTTGTGTCAGGACAGGGAGGAGAGGGGGAGCAGAGCAGTCATGTGTTTTAAGCAGAACACCCTCTCCTTCCCTTCGTCCTGCCTCTGCCCCGTCATTAACACTGGCTCCAGGTCAATAAATCAAACCCTGATGCTGTCACAGGCTCAGTGAGTGTCACCCCATCCAGACTGCCTCATTAGCACGCACTCCAGGGTGACTAATCACACCATGATCTCTCCATCAGCTCCTGGGTTATTGCCTTGTGTGCAATGTTCAGTTGGTAAAGTTATTATTTATTTATTGGTTTAACATTAACGGTATGTTTTTCTGTCTCCTGAATACAGTAGCTAGACTAAACATACAGTTGAAGTCGGAAGTTTACATACACTTAGGGTGGAGTCATTAAAACTCGTTTCTCAACCACTCCACACATTTCTTGTTAACAAACTATTGTTTTGGCAAGTCGGTTAGGACATCTACTTTGTGCATGACACAAATAATTTTTCCAACAATTGTTTACAGACTGTATCACAATTCCAGTGGGTCAGAAGTTTACATACACTAAGTTGACTGTGCCTTTAAACAGCTTGGAAAATTCCAGAAAATGATGTCATGGCTTTAGAAGCGTCTGATAGGCTAATTGAAATCATTTGAGTCAATTGGAGGTGTACCTGTGGATGTACTTCAAGGCCTACCTTCAAACTCAGTGCCTCTTTGCTTGACATCATGGGAAAATCAAAAGAAATCAGCCAAGACCTCAGAAAAAAAGTATAGACCTCCACAAGTCTGGTTCATCCTTGGGAGAAATTTCCAAATGCCTGAAGGTAGCACGTTCATCTGTACAAACAATAGTACGCAAGTATAAACACCACGGGACCACACATCCGTCATACCGCTCAGGAAAGAGACACGACCTGTCCCCAAGAGATGAACGTACTTTGGTGCAAAATGTGCAAATCAATCCCAGAACAGCAAAGGACCTTGTGAAGATGCTGGAGGAAACAGGTACAAAAGTATCTATATCCACAGTAATACGAGTCCTATATCGACATAACTTGAAAGGCCGCTCAGCAAGGAAGAAGCCACTGCTCCAAAACCACCATAAAAAAAGCCAGACTATGGTTTGCAACGTGGGGACAGAGATCGTACTTTTTGGAGAAATGTCCTCTGGTCTGATGAAACAAAAATATAACTGTTTGGCCATAATAACCATCGTTATGTTTGGAGGAAAAAGGGGGAGGCTTGCAAGCCGAAGAACACCATCCCAACTGTGAAGCACGGGGGTGGCAGCATCATGTTGTGGGGGTGCTTTGCTGCAGGAGGGACTGGTGCACTTCACAAAATTGATGACATCATGAGGCAGGAAAAGTATGGATATATTGAAGCAACATCTCAAGACATCAGTCAGGAAGTTAAAGCTTGGTCGCAAATGGGTCTTCCAAATGACCCCAAGCATACTTCCAAACGTGTGGCAAAAAAAAAAAAGGATAACAATGTCAAGGTATTGGAGTGGCCATCACAAAGCCTTGACCTCAATCGCATAGAAAATTTGAGGGCAGAACTGAAAAAGCGTGTGCAAGCAAGGAGGCCTAGAAACCTGACTCAGTTACACCAGCTCTGTCTGGAGGAATGGGCCAAAATTCACCCAACATTGTGGGAAGCTTGTGGCAGGCTACCCGAATTGTTTGACCCAAGTTAAACAATTTAAAGGCAATGCTACCAAATACTAATTGAGTGTATGTAAACTTCTGGCTCACTGGGAATGTGATGAAAGAAATAAAAGCTGAAATAAATCATTCTCTCTACTATTATTCTGACATTTCACATTCTTAAAATAAAGTGGTGATTCTAACTGACCTAAAACAGGGAATTTTTACTAGGATTATATGTCAGGAATTGTGAAAAACTGAGGTTAAATGTATTTGGCTAAGGTGTATGTAAACTTCCGACTTCATCTGTATATCTTTTTTGCTTTTTAAATGAAATAATTAAAAGGATATTTCTACAATTTTAACATACATTTAGATTGCATATATATCATTTTATTAAATCTTTAGAAAAATAGAAATGTGGGGAAGAAATTAACACAAAACCCTGAACAACTATGTAATAACAATGTTCTTGTTACCTGAGGCTTGTGCATATAAACATTCCACAGTAATACTGTATGTATAGTCACTGAAAAGGCCCCTGGTCTGTTGTCAAGGACCAAAGGACCCCAGTAGCCTACCCTAGACTCCCCAGACCAAAGCTCTATTCTCACCAATAACCATACTAGCATACTGCTTAGAATGAAGCAATGTATTTGACATGCATTCTACAGAAGTAGGCTACTGTAGAATGCATGCGGACACTGGAACGTATAACCCTTTCTGCCTGTGGATCAATGCAGTAGGAGAAGGAGCTCACATGCTGATCCTCTGGCTCAATGCATCTCTGACTGCTGCAACTCCAACACCAAGAAACCTCTCAAGTTTCAGCCTGAATCAATACCCTGAGGTGAGGAGAAGTGATGAGCTCAGCTAAAAGGAGAACAACAAACTCTGCAGTATCTCTCTTTACTGATCCTCAGTGCACGAGTGTCACTCAGCAGCCAGCCAGTCCTTGGTCAGAAGAAAGTAAGTATCACAAATCTACCACCTCTCCCTAGTCTGCTATCTCCACTGGACTCACCACCATCCTAGAGGAAATCTACCAATTGTACGACATCATCAACCCTCCAACCACAGTCAGCTAAGCTCCCTGTCCAACCACAGTGGTCCACAGAGATCACAGGGGGGAAATGAGCCAGACTTTAAAAGTATCTGTGTGACTAACTATCACACAGGAATGAGAGTTGACAACTTGATGAACATTTCCAGAGCAGCAAACACCACCCAGAATATTCCATCTGAAATCTCTGACGGCTTTAATGCTAAATCTTTATCGTATCACTGTAAAAATCCATGGAGAATAAGAGCACCTCCTCGCAGCTGCCCACTGCACTGAGGCTAGGTAACACTGTCACCATCGATAAATCCACGATAATCGAGAACTTCAAAAAGCATTTCTCTACAGCTGGCCATGCTTTCCTCCTGGCTACCACAACCCTGGCCAACAGCTCCGCCCCCCCCGCAGCTATTTGCCCAAGCCTCCCCAGCTTCTCCTTCACCCAAATTCAGATAGCAGATGTTAGAGCTGCAAAACCTGGACCCGTACAAATCAGCTGGGCTCGACAACCTGGACCCTCTCTTTTTAAAATTATCCGCGGCCATTGTTGCAACCGCTATTACCAGTCTGTTCAACCTCTCGTATCGTCCGAGATCCCTAAAGATTGGAAAGCTGCCACGGTCATCCCCCTCTTCAAAGGGGGTGACACTCTAGACCCAAACTGTTATAGGCCTCGATCCATCCTGCCCTGCCTTTCTAAAGTCTTCGAAAGCCAAGTTAACAAACAGATCACTGACCATTTCGAATCCCACCGTACCTTCTCCGCTGTGCAATCCGGTTTCCGAGCTGGCCACGGGTGCACCTCAGTCACGCTCAAGGTGCTAAACGATATCATAACCGCCATCGATAAAAGACAGTACTGTGCAGCCGTCTTCATCGACCTGGCCAAGGCTTTCGACTCTGTCAATCACTGTATTCTTATCGGCAGACTCAACAGCCTTGATTTCTCAAATGACTACCTCGTCTGGTTCACCAACTACTTTTCAGTGTGTCAAGTTCAGTGTGTCAAATCGGAGGGCCTGTTGTCCGGACCTCTGGCAGTCTCTATGGGGGTACCACAGGGTTCAATTCTCGGGCCAACTCTTTTCTCTGTATATATCAACAATGTTGCTCTTGCTGCAAGTGATTCCCTGATCCACCTCTACGCAGACGACACCATTCTGTATACATCTGGCCCTTCTTTGGACACTGTGATAAAAAACCTCCATATGAGCTTCAATGCCATACAACACTCGTACCGTGGCCTCCAACTGCTTTTAAACACTAGTAAAACTAAATGCATGCTTTTCAACCGTTCGCTGCCCGCACCCGCCCGCCCGACTTCCATCACTACTCTGGACGGTTCTGACTTAGAATATGTGGACAACTACAAATACCTAGCAGTCTGTCTAGACTGTAAACTCTCCTTCCAGACTCATATTAAACATCTCCAATCCAAAATAAAATCTTGAATCGGCTTCCTATTTCGCAACAAAGCCTCCTTTACTCATGCCGCCAAACATACCCTCGTAAAACTGACTATCCTACCGATCCTTGACTTCGGCGATGTCATTTACAAAATAGCCTCCAACACTCTACTCAGAAAACTGTCACAGTGTCATCCGTTTTGTCACCAAAGCCCCTTATACCACCCACCACTGCAACCTGTATGCTCTAGTCGGCTGGCCCTCGCTACCTATTCGTCGCCAGACCCACTGGCTCCAGGTCATCTATAAGTCTATGCTAGGTAAAGCGCCGCCTTATCTCAGCTCACTGGTCACGATAACAACACCCACCCGTAGCATGCGCTCCAGCAGGTATATCTCACTGGTCATCCCCAAAGCCAACACCTCTTTGGCCGCCTTTCCTTCCAGTTATCTGCTGCCAATGATTGGAACGACTTGCAAAAATCGCTGAAGCTGGAGACTTATATTTCCCTCATTAACTTTAAACATCAGCTAACCGATTGCTGCAGCTGTACATAGCCCATCAAATCAACCTACCTCATCCCCATATTGTTTTTATTTACTTTTCTGCTCTTTTGCACACCAGTATTTCTACTTGCACATCATCATCTGCACATTTATCACTCCAGTGTTAATTCGCTAAATTGTAATTACTTCGCTACTATGACCTACTTATTGTCTTACCTCCTCATGCCATTGACACACACTGTATATAGACTTTCTTTTTTTCTATTGTGTTATTGACTGTACGCTTGTTTATTCCATGTGTAACTCTGTGTTGTTGTTTGTGTCGCACTGCTTTGCTTTATCTTGGCCAGGTCGCAGTTGTAAATGAGAACTTGTTCTCAACTGGCCTACCTGGTTAAATAAAGGTGATTTGAAAAATAAAAAATTTAACTCACTAAAGCACACTTTGGCACAACATATTGAAATGCATTGGGTTGTTGCTCAGGCTCATGGGTAGTCTGGGTAAACAGTGAACACGTCTTTCAATTATGGTTGAGAAGACATTGAGAAGATGTTGGATGTGAGTGTTGCTTAATCAAACAGTCCCAGCAGATATTAAGAGGAGGGTCGGTTAGACATTGACCTCCTAACCAGGCTGCAGTTGCTGTCCTGTCAGTTAGGCATTAACTCAACAAAAAATAATACTAGAAACAAGTAATGCTGCCACTGAATCCTGGTCAGAAATCAATGGGATCCCTTTTAACATGCCTGGTCAGATAGATGCAGCGCTGCAAATGTTGCTTTTAATTGTTGTGAAGGTGTCTACTGTTGGTATCTAGGTAACAGAGAGATCTAATGGACAGAAGTGTCCAACAATAATATCTTAATATAATATTACTGGATGAATTTGTTCCCCTGTTTATGTTCTTCTAGTGACCCAACCTTCCCTTTGATGCTATTTGATGTACAGTACATCCACAACATCATACAGCATCATACAGCATCACGTTGTTTTAAATGGACTGCCGGTGAATCTGAAAGGAATGTATGTTAGCTCCATTTGGGCATACTAAACATGTTGAATTGTAGCTAGTCGATATCAGTAAGTAGCCAATACAAACACTGTGCTGTAGCCTAAAGCACTGCTGCACATGATGACATTATGACCTAGTTGTTGTTTACAATGAAAGGTCAAAGGTTGTTACGCCTGTTTACATCAAAGCATCATTGCCCTTCGACGACATTCAATCACACTTATAAAGCATCTGTACGTTTATTTCATTAACGATCATTGAATTAATCACTGCTTGTTGGGTTATTGTGAGGACACACTGGGGCCAAACCAGTGACGCATTACAAATCTTCAATCGGATTAGCTATCTGTACATGCCTAACCAGCGAGGCTCAAAATAAATATGGAAATTGAATATGGAAATATTTTTGCCCTAAATGCGTTTCAATGTGAGTTGCTATTGTTAATGAAGTTATTTTCCTCCATCCAAATAAATCCCTTATGAGACCTATACTCCAAGATAGATGAAATCAAAAACCAATATGATATAGGCCTATGTAAGGTTCTGTATTTATTTTCTTAGTCAACCTTGTGTTCTGTTTCTTTGTGTTCTTGAACGTAGCCCTGTCTTACATTTTTGTTCATTGATCATTTGACACCTTTTTCTCCCTGAATATTCACTACAGCCTAACAACTCTTCTCCACAAAGACAGACACCATCCATCACCATCACAGTATATCAAAATGAAACGTTCCACACAATTGGTTGTAAAAAAAAAAATCCACCATTATGAAAAAGACATTCAATTAGGTGAAGGCCTATTCCAGACCTGGGTTCAAATACTATTTGAAATCCTGCCCAAAACTTTAGCTGTGCTTGACAGAGTTTGCCTGTAGCTTTAGAACCATAAGAAAACGACCCTGTCCTCGCCCACCTGGCACTCCAGGCAAGCTAAAATAAACGCTCAAAGTGTTTGAAAGATTTCAAATAGTATTATAAACACTGGTGTAGTACAGCTGAGACGCTAGAAGTCTGTGTATTGTAGATGAGAAAAAGTGGGCTCTGTAAAAGTCAGCAGGATAATAGTTTGGTCTAATTAGGACCGAGATTAATAAGATGCATGCTCTGCTGCCCACTGTGCCTTCCCGGGAAACCAAACGCCACTGAGGTCAGTTCATTAAGAGTCTCTCTAGTTCTCCCTAGAGCAGACAGTGTGTGTGTCTGTATGTGTATGACTTTGTGTGTGTGTGTGGCTGCAGGCCATGGCCCTACTAAGAGGAGAGAGGCAGGTAGTCAGGCCTGAGAAGAGCCCCTCGGTAGCCTTCTGTCCCGTCTGTGATGAATGAGCAGGCTAGGCCCCTTACATGAACTGGTGTGTAAAGTCAAGAAAGCATTGGCCCACTGACGAGGGAACTGCTCAGAGCTGTGTGTGTGTGTGTGTGTTAAACTGGTCAATTCATGGTATGCATTACCACAGGCTTAAAGATTGTAATTGTTCACAACAGAACTGGTGTAACTGAGTGCAGAATAGTGTCCACTGCCTGAATTGGAGATGTGTATCACAACAACACTGTCTCTTAAAACTAACCTTCAATCAAAGCACACAATCCTTAGTTTTTCAGGTGAAGTTAAAAGGTAATTCAGATCTGTATTAAGGTATTTGTAAGCCATAGCATTCGAAATAATCCATTCGGGTATATTGAATTGGTGTATATTGCAGACTGTGCCTTTAAGAAGCCTGCGCAGGGAAATGTGTAAACTCCACTGTCCAACCCGTGACTGTGTTGCAACTTCTTCACCTTATGCCAACGCTACTGAAAATGTACTGTAGGTTGTTAAAATTAAATAAAAAAGAAACACTGACTGACTTTATCTAAGGTAGTCTGAACTCTGAAACATTACACATGATACATTGAACAAGTTCGGCTCCAAGTCTATACTCACACCTGTGTTAATGTTGGTAATGTTGTCGTGCACACGTCCAGAGTGTTCTGCGGAAGAGCCATCGGAATTCCCCCGAGTCGAGGCAGGCCAGATTCTATTCCACAGCGCGACCCTGACAGACAGAATGTAGTCCATACTGTGCAACTCGTACGAATATCACAACATGGATGGTTGCACCTTAGTTATCACTAACAGCCGTTTAAAAAATAAGCCATTTCTGATATCACTGTCATAACTCAATCGCGATAAGATCTAGATAAAACTCTTTAAAAAAGTGTAATGCAGTGAAACCAGCACACTTCAGCAGACGCAGAAATAGGAACTGAAACAACTTGTTCTTCCCTGATGACGTACCTGTCTGGCGTCAAGCAGTGCCCCGCACTCACTGCAGTCAATGGATAGATATTATTGATTTGTATTTTAACCTTTATTTAACTAGGCAAGTCAGTTAAGAACAAAGTCTTATTTACAATGACGGCCTACCGGGAAACAGTGGGTTGACTGCCTTGTTCAGGGGCAGAACGACAGATGTTTACCTTGTCAACTCGAGGATTCGATGTTCAAACCTTTCGGATACTAGTCCAATGCTCTAACCACTAGACTACCTGCCGCCCCAATGATGAACAATTATATTACAAAGTTGTGAAAAATACAAGATCATAAAGCGCATTATGTAGCTACAAAATCCGACCTAAGCAATTAATACATGTTTATTGCTATACATTGTTATAGGGCATTGTTATATTGTTTATTTTCTCATATTTAGCCTATGCCTTGGCCTAGAGGTGGTAAGTCCATTATGAAGATGGTTATTTAGGTCTTATAAATGAGTGACTGTCTCCCTAAATGAGAGGTCTGAACCTTTATGTCATGGTGTGTACTCACCCTGGAGGGCTTCTGTTTCACCCCTATCTGTCTGTTTCCCCTCAATTGCTGCAACTTGCACTTCTTTACTTAAAGATGACATGCATGACAATCATGGGAACTGAACAAATCTCACTCTCATCTTAATAACATTGTATTCAATTGAGGTAAGCACATAGCCAGGCAGCCACTCCACTTAAAATAAGTGTCCCACCATACAGCATAAGGCCAGGGACTCATACTATTACTGCGGCATATAAGTGTCTCTTCAGACACCAAGGGAAGAAGATATGGCATTTGGAATGGGTCAATGTGTGTGGAACAGTGAAAAACCCAACAGACAAGGTGTAATAATTGGGGAGCAGAATTAGAAACTGGAAACAGCCAAATGCATTATTCATCAGCAGAGATATGGTAAGAAATGAAAGAGAGAAAGACAAATTAGTTTTTAAAACCCTGAACTGGAAATAAAGTCATGTAAACGAATGTATCGATACAATGACCGCGTTCTCCAAGGTAAGACATATGTTGTGCTCCATCTGCTGGTTACAATGAAAAGTGCAGCCTGGTTTATAAATCACCTATTATTTTTAGGGGCGCATGGATGGGTGACAGATTAACTCTAAATTGTGACAAAGCAATAGGTCAACATGGGCACATCCAGAGCCATATAAACAGAGTCAGGCAGAGTCTGGCCCCTCTCAAGGTTTCCTCCTATTACTAAGGAAGTGTTTTGGTACTTAACAACAAGTTATAAAGCATTGTAAATGCAGGCTTTTGGTAAAGTGTAAGAGATTGCCGAGGGTTGCCGAGATTAAGTAAACTGTTACCATTGATTTGTAACAGTACCACAGAGTAAATTTGGCTTCCTCTCTGTCTGGCCCCGTTTCATAAACACAGAAATTATTTGACAGACTGATTGATGAACTCTCAATCAATAACACTGGTAAAGTTCCTAGTTCCAAGGTGAACGTGATGATGGATGAGGCTGCCTACAGTATGAGCTCTTAGTTGAGGGATTACAACTTGCTTTCTGCTCCATAGTGATCTTGAACAGCATCCCCTGTCTGGGCCCCTGGGACGCTTGGTGCGGGGCAGTGTTGTTGTGATGGGTTTGGGACAGACCACCACCTGGGGCTTGTTGCTCTGTAATATATAGCTACTAAAGCTGTAAAGCTGCCCAGAGCAGTCATCAAATAATCTGTTACTTCCACACACAGAGGGGGATTGGGTTTCCTCCCTGAGCTCTGTCTATTGCAGCCCAATAGGGGAAGAATTAGATACACTCTCACCATACCATCTAGCTCTGCTCCAGGGCATTAGTGTGCATTCCTCCTCTAGTTAGTGGACGAATGCGCACCAACGACCTGGACCATAGCTACGTACCATCCAGAAGACCGACTGAACTGTAACACAGTCTGCTTATTCAGCCCTGTTGAGTTTTCCCACCTGACTACTCTAAAGGCTGTGTAATTAAGCTACTGTGTAAGTTGAGTAGTTTATGAAACATCCAGAGGCATTAAATAAAATGAGCCTTATTGAGTGAAGAGATTAAAGTCTTGTTCGGTTTCAAACAACATTAAGTTTGGGTGTTTAATGTGTCTCTCCTTTCACATTAACGACATTAAGGAGGTTTGTATCTGATTAAACGAGTCTTCTACTGCCATTGTATCCATTCTAATGGGACCTTAGAGTTTATTCTAACTTCTGTAATTTGGTTATTAGCTCAGCATATTAACAACTGTTATACATTATATAAATGTATCGAAATTGTAAGAATCTCTAGTTAAGAGGACCAGCTAAGGTTTGTATTAGGTAACTATTATTAGGTAACTACTTGTCTCTCTGGTCCTAAGCAATCTCTTCATTACCAAGCACAACACAACTTGTTGTACAGTGATCCATGCACAGAGGACCTAGTGTTACCAGCTGCCTCTGTAAGCCCTAGCCTAGCAGGCTGTGTGTGTGTGTGTGTGTGTGTGTGTGTGTGTGTGTGTGTGTGTGTGTGTGTGTGTGTGTGTGTGTGTGTGTGTGTGTGTGTTTGTGTGTGTGTGTGTATGAGTGAGAGAGGCTTTGTCATCGTCAGAGATTGATGCTGAGACTGGGCAGAGTGTTCATCTCACCAGTTTCCAGTGAGAGCCAGGTAGGCTGGCTGTATAATCCCCAGAAGAGGAAGGATTTCATTATGAAACAACAAACAACAAGCCCACAGGCAGCTCCCCCGTCAACCGTCTGGTTACATAACCTGTTCACAACACATTGTGAAGACACATACACAGATGCACACACACAAACATCTGTGAATTTCTCAACAACATAAAACAACATGTAAAAAACAGAACAAGAAAATCACTCATGCGATACAATGCACCTGCTGGCAAACACAAACAACCCACGTTTCATTGTGTAATAATTAAGAGAGAGGGGGATTGAGGTTCTGTACCGTACGCATATGGACTGAAATAAGTGTTTATAATTAGTTAGAATATGAATAGAGAGTGCTTGGAAATGAAAATTACATTTCTGTGTGTTCCATACACCGTGTTCCATACAACTGTCTTTGGGTCTTAGAAAAGCACTATATACATACAGTTGAAGTCAGAAGTTTACATACACCTCAGCAAAATACATTTAGACTCAGTTTTTCACAATTCCTGACATTTAATCAGAGTAAAAATTCCCTGTTTTAGGTCAGTTAGGATCACCACTTTATTTTAAGAATGTGAAATGTCAGAATAATAGTAGAGAAAATTATTTATTTCAACTTGTACTTCTTTCATCACATTCCCAGTGGGTCAGAAGTTTACATACACTCAATTAGTATTTGATTGGCATTGCCTTTAAAATTGTTTAACTTGGGTCAAATGTTTTGGGTAGCCTTCCACAAGCTTCCCTCAATAAGTTGTGTGAATTTTGGCAAATTCCCCCTGACAGAGCTGGTGTAACTGAGTCAGGTTTCTAGGCCTCCTTTCTCGCACACACTTTTTCAGTTCTGCCCACTAATTTTCTATGGGATTGAGGTCAGAGCTTTGTGATGGCCACTCCAATACCTTAACTTTGTTGTCCTTAAGCTATTTTGCCACAACTTTGGAAGTATGCTTGGGGTCATTCGCCATTTGGAAGAACCATTTGTGACCAAGCTTTAACTTAACTGTCCTGAGATGTTGCATCAATATATCCAAAGATTTGCACCAGTCCCTATTGCTTCAAAGCACCCCCACAACATGATGCTACCACCCACGTGCTTCATGGTGTTCTTCGGCTTGCAAGCATCCCCCTTTTTCCTCCAAACATAATGATGGTCATTATGGCCAAACAGTTCTATTTTTTGTTTCATCAGACCAGGGGACATTTCTCCAAAAAGTACGATATTTGTCCCCATGTGCAGTTGCAAACCGTAGTCTGTTTTTTTATTGTGGGTTTGGAGGAGTGGCTTCTTCCTTGCTAAGCGGCCTTTCAGGTTATGTCGATATAGGACTCGTTTTACTGTGGATATAGATACTTGTGTACCTGTTTCCTCCAGCATCTTCACGTGGTCTTGTGCTGTTGTTCTGGGATTGATTTGCACGTTTTGCACCAAAGTACGTTCATCTCTTGGAGACAGAACGTGTCTCTTTCCTGAGTGGTATGATGGCTGCGCGGTCCCATGGTGTTCATACTTGCGTACTATTGTTTGTACAGATGAAGGTGGTACCTTCAGGTGTTTGGAAATTGCTCCCAAGGATGAATCAGACTTGTGGAGGTCTACCATTTTTTTTCTGAGGTCTCGGCTGATTTCTTTTGATTTTCCCATGATGTCAAGCAAAGAGGCACTGAGTTTGAAGGTAGGCCTTGAAATACATCCACAGGTACACCTCCAATTGACTCAAACGATGTCAATTAGCCGATTAGAAGCTTCTAAAGCCATGACATCATTTTCTGGAATTTTCCAAGCTGTTTAAAGGCACAGTCAACTTAGTGTATGTAAACTTCTGACCCACTGGAATTGTGATACAGTGAATTATAAGTGAAGTAATCTGTCTGTAAACAATTGTTGGAAAAATTACTTGTTGTCATTGTCAAGTCTTGACCATAGAAAGCCTGTATTTTCTTTGGTAGAGTAGGTCAGGGCGTGACTAGGGTTTTTAGTCTAGTCTATTATTTCTATGTGGGGTTCTTTGTTTAATTTTCTATGTTGGTGTTTGTGTTTGATTCCCAATTAGAGGCAGCTGGTAATCGTTGTCTCTAATTGGGGATCATACTTAAGTAGCATTTTTTCCACCTGTGGGTTATGGGATATTGTTTATGTTTAGTTGCCTGTTAGCACTGCATTGTCGTCATGGTTTGTTTATTCTTTATTGTTTTGTTTTACTCTCTAATAAATAATGTGGAACTCTACATACGCTGTGCCTTGGTCCGTCTACACTAACGATCATGACAGTCATGCGCAAAGTAGATGTCCCAACCGACTTGCCAAAACTATAGCTTGTTAACAAGAAATTTGTGGAGTGGACCGCAAAAGGAGTTTTCATGACTCCAACCTAAGTGTATGTAAACTTCCGACTTCAACTGTATCTATTATTACAATAGCATAACAGAGGGAGGCCAGTAAAAAGAGTGTTAGCACTAGGATGATGTGAGAGAGACAAAGACTGTTTACTGTGGTTAGCACTAGGATGATGTGAGAGAGACAAAGACTGTTTACTGTAGTTAGCACTAGGATGATGTGAGAGAGACAAAAACTGTTTACTGTAGTTAGCACTAGGATGATGTGAGAGAGACAAAGACTGTTTACTGTAGTTAGCACTAGGATGATGTCAGAGAGACAAAGACTGTTTACTGTAGTTAGCACTAGGATGATGTCAGAGAGACAAAGACTGTTTACTGTAGTTAGCACTAGGATGATGTCAGAGAGACAAAGACTGTTTACTGTAGTTAGCACTAGGATGATGTGAGAGAGACAAAGACTGTTTACTGTAGTTAGCACTAGGATGATGTGAGAGAGACAAAGACTGTTTACTGTAGTTAGCACTAGGAGTCTCTCAGAGAGAGAGACGGGTCTTCACAATGGCTGCAATCACAGGTGGAACCGGGCCTGTCACACAACACCTCCTTCTCTCGGGTAAATCTCTTCATTGGGAAAGTATATCTTTCTCTCCAGCCCCTCAAAGCTGTCAACAACAGCATCACAACAGATGATTCTGTTTCTCAGAAAGCGGTGCCGAATATTCATGAAGCTATGAATCCATGTTGTGCAAAATGTCTGTTAGGAATGTGACAACGCCAAATTGAATCATGTGGAGCAACTGGCTGTCTGTATACATCACATACGGGAACTTATATAACCATCATTAATGTCACTTAGTCATTCAAATGGCACTTTATTCCCTACAGGGCACATAGTGCTCAGGTCAAAAGTAGTGCACTATATAGGGAATAGGGTGAAATTTGGAATGCACACCTTAATAACTGCCATTACTCACAGTTGGTTTAAAACAAGCTGTCCTCATTTGAAAGTCTGCTTTCAGTCCTTTGTCTTTTCTCATACAAAATGGAGTTCTAATGCTCTCCTATAACAAGAGCTTTTTTAGGACCAAAGCAAAGCTTGGTTGTGACTCAGCCACAGCCACCGCCAGCCCGCCACACTCATTCCATCCGTTGCCTTGCTTCCTCTTTTTCCCTCTGTTGTGATAGATCACTGCATTGTGAGAGCTAGAGCCATCTTTCACCAGTGACTATAAACCCCAGTCCCCCTGTCCCCGGCTCATGGTCATCCATCTATTCTCCTGTGGCCGTGGGTGTCTGTACTGTGGTTGTCTCAGGCTCCACTGGGATGCTGGGTGGCCCCAGGAATAATGACCAGGGGTGCACAGTGACCATCAGCTCTCCCTCTCTTGTTCTCATTATGATATGATGAGAGGAGGAGAGGAAGAGAGGAGAGGGGATGTGGAAAGTAGAGGTGGAGAAGAATAGAGGAGAAGGAGAGGAGAGGAGGAGGGGAAAGAGGATAGGAAAAGAAGAGGGGGGTGATGAGAGATGGAGAGGAGAGGGGGAAAGAGGATAGGAGAAGGACAGGGGAAGATGAGAGGTGGAGAGGAGCGGAGAGGAGGAGAAGGAGAGGGGAAGATGAGAGGTGGAGAGGAGAATTGTCTGTCTGAGAAAAATTTCATTTCAGGAGGTAAAGATGAACATCAGAGATGCACCACTGCTCTCGTCACGCAGGCAATTTATTAAAACAAAGTCTAGCCCCACTATAACGCTGACAGCTCCACAGGCGGAGACAGGGAGTGGGAAGAGACAGGGAGTGGGAAGAGACAGTGAGTGGGAAGAGACTGTGGGGGAAGAGACAGGGGGAGGGAAGAGACAGGGAGTGGGAAGAGACAGGGGGGGGGGGGGGCAGTAGGGGAGAGACAGGGAGAGGGAAGAGACAGGGGGGGAGACAGGGGGGGACATCTCAGTGAAATGAATAAAATCAATAATATTTTATGTTACCTCCATTGAACTCTGCGGCTGGAATTAATTGGTTTCTCTTTAAGTCAGACACACTCATATATTTCATCATTATCTTAAACAGACTCCCAAGAATCATAATGCCAAAATGGACGACAACTGCTGCTCTTCTTCCTCCCTCTCCTCCCCCGTCATCTGGAGTATATGGGCAGCTGACTGATACAGTATGTGCATCACAAATGGCACAATATTCTCTATATCCCTATGGGAACTGGTCAAAAGTAGTGCATTATATAGTGAATACAGTAGAATGACATTTGGGACACAGTGGCAACTTGGATTTAAGAAGGCATCACCCAGTCTATTTGGACACATCACCCAGTCTATTTGGACACATCACCCAGCCTGTCCCGCCCATCAAATTGACAAACATGACAAAGGGTCTGTACTCAATCCATCTATCTTAAAACACTTTTGACACTCTCTATCCATCACTATGATATCACTGCTTCCATCCACAACACAGGGCCTAAATTGGATGAGCTGAGAGTTGTTGAGTTGTTGCTATTGCCATTATATTCGCTACTGTCACGGCTGTTGGTGGAAGAAGGTGAGGACCAAGGTGCAGCGTGGTACGTGTTAATAATTCATTTATTAGCAACTGAACACTAAATACGAAAATGACAAAAAGAATAACCGAAACAGTTCTGTCTGGTACAGATACGAAACAGAAAACAACTACCCACAAAACCCATGTGGTTTTCTGTTTCGTATCTGTAACAGACAGAAATGCTCGGTGCCAGCGTCCCGCATTTGTCGGGTGGAACGGGGGGGGGGGGGGGTACGGTCACTCCCTGGCCATAGAGAGGCTTTGTATTCTCTATTTTGGTTAGGCCAGGCTGTGACTAGGGTGGGCAATCTATGTTCTTTTTTCTATGTTTTTGTATTTCTTTGTTTTTGGCCGGGTATGGTTCTCAATCAGGGACAGCTGTCTGTCATTGTCTCTGATTGAGAACCATACTTAGGTAGTTCTTGCCCACATGGGTTTTGAACTGTTTTGGTTGTTCTCTTTGTTGTTTTGTTATTCAGTGTTCTGTTCTATTAAATAATGATGAACATGTACCACGCTGCACCTTGGTCCTCACCTTCTTCCACCAACACCCGTTAGAGCTACAATATAGTCAGATAGCGATAGAGACTATTATCATGTAGGCTGAGACCTCTATCACATTTCTTTGGGACAGTAGAACTGATTGAAAGAGTCCAAGCGAACATGAAACACTATAGTGTATAGTCTATACTCTGATGCAGCACCAAAGAGAATGTTCTGGGCCGACACACTAACATTCAACGAAATGTAATGAATGCACTGTCCACTGACCCATGTTGTGTAGACTGCATACTGCACTGTTAGCTAAATCTTGTCCCACAGCTATATTCTTCCCCTTGGATAAACCAGTACATGGTCAACCCGGGCCCCTGGATTGTAATACAATACAAAGTCTAATTAGAATAAGGAGAGGGGAGTAACAGGAGGGGGGTTGAGATGGTGGATCGCAACAGTGGCGTGTATTCATGGATGCCAAGGGAAGCCAAGCTTCCCCCAAAAGTGACAAATAAAAAAAATATTATAAAATAATGTATATTTTTCATCTCTGTGTTTCATAATTTTCCTTCAGTTTGCAAGAGGCTGTATCTCACCGGAGAAAGCATCCAAACAAGCGAAACAGCGCCCCTCTGTCTCTGTATGTGTAGGCAAATTTATCCGATGCCATCTGGTCA
Source organism: Oncorhynchus mykiss (assembly GCF_057628025.1). Taxonomy (NCBI): domain Eukaryota; kingdom Metazoa; phylum Chordata; class Actinopteri; order Salmoniformes; family Salmonidae; genus Oncorhynchus; species Oncorhynchus mykiss. Next base: position 30,312,224 of record NC_143024.1, read on the forward strand.
AAAGGAGTTTGACATTGTTGCAGACCGTAACATTGAATGAAAGGCAAGCCAACAAGCATTTTTGGCTTCCCTTGATACATTTTTAAAATAAAATAATAGCCAATCAGCGTTGAGCTAAACTGAGTAAGCTCAACTGTGAATGGTCCTGGTGTACCAAAAAAAAGTGTCAATGTAATTGACAGAAACAACTTGAATTGCTGCATCTCATTGTGTTGTTGTCCTCTAGTGGCTAGCTACAGTAGCTAGTCAAAATGTATCCTTTGCTAAATTAGCCATGGCTAGAGATAGGGATTTGGACTTGTGGTTTTACTTAATTCTCCGTACTGGCCAATGATTATAACAGCGATTCTGATGCAACCATAAATTCATACATTATTGCATCAGAGGATGGAAGTTCAATAGGCAGCTAGATGTAGAAGGCTAATGTTAACTAGCTAACGTTGCCCATGAAAGGAAGTTAGGGTAGCAAACAAACAACACAAAATCAAAGCGTGTATTGTATGAGAGTCATAGACTGTTTTGTCAACATGAAAGAGAGAAGGATGGCATTGAGGTTTTAATAAGTTCTTTCCACTTGTAAGTGTACACACACACACACACACACACACACACACACACACACACACACACACACACAATGCATAGGTGATTTGATGATGTTGAAGTTGAAATGGGGCTGGAATAGTGGAGGCAGCTCCTACTTAGGAGTATATTTCACAGTCGCAAGACAGTTAACTAACAGGTTATAGAGCAAACAACACAATTATCACAACACATAGATTGTAATAGATTGTTTTTTTTCTGGCTTGGCTTCCCCAGTGATTTTACCCACGCATCGTTACTGGATCATAATTAATCACATGCAGCTAAAAGGGGTGTTCACATTTCAAGGACTGCAAGGCTACTGTTGGACCTGGCCCTTCCCCATGCCTCGGCCGAGGAGCTGCCTGCACACTAAACTCTGACAAGACACTTCCTAAGAGATCTGGTCAATAACAGGGGTCTAATCTAGTGCTAATCACCTACTTAGAGGAATCAATCAACATACTCCTGTTATGGGTCTGTATTATGGGAAACATGGACGGACAGTTTCTCCATTGAGGAAGCATTTTAGTCTAGGACTAGACTTAATCTGTGTCTGGGAAACCCGCACAGAAAAAATGACGTGTGTGCCGTAGCCAGCTCCTATGGCTAAATAAATGTGTAAATAACCTTAAAGATTGTATGAATGGCAACATTTTGTATGCTCCTTAATGGCATCAGGCTTACAAGTGCTATTCTGAAACTAATTAATATAACACTGAATATGCAAGAAGTAAGCAAACATTTAATGGGTAACAATAAATACAACTCTTACCGAGTTGATCCTGCTGCATCAACGCATGTGTGTAAAACACAAACACAGGACGGTGAAATATAGCTGTTTCAATGTAATGGGATTCCGTAAATTCATGAGAAAAACGAAAACAAATATCAACAGTTATTTGGAGAGGCAGGTCTTATTTCCCCCTGATGTAAAATGAATCAATAGGCTAGTAGTGGCACTTCCTGTATACACACACACACACACACACACACACACACACACACACACACACACACACACACACACACACACACACACACACACACACACACACACCAGGAAAAACGGCTTACTCTTCATTTGAGCTGTATGTAATCAATCCCTGGCATGGGACGGCAGGCTGGCTGGCTGCAGACTAAGTGTGGAAACAGTGGCGCGGTGGCATTTATAAATTGAACGCAGATTGGAGGAGAGGAGACGAGGGCTGCAGAGAGACTTCACGTCAACGTAATTACACCACTGGAACAAAGGCAGATATTTTACAGTACACTGCAGTAAATTCAGCTCCCCACTGCTGAATTGACCACAAGAGAAAATAAAATGTTTTTCATTGCTGGGTAAAGTTGAAACTCTCCCATGGCCATTGTTATGAATCCCATTGCCACTGTCATTGAGCTATAGTTCTGTCCAAAATGGCACCCTATTCCCTAGAGTGCACTACTTTGGGCCCTATGTGCTGTCATGACTTGGCCTGTGGGTAAGGTTTATGACCCCCCCCCCATAAATACCTTTCTCCCTTCCCTCTCTCTTGACTCTACAGAGGGACTCTTGAATAGCCTTTGTTAAACAGAGATTGTGGGAACATCAGAAGGTGGGGGGAAATTAACCATATTTTGGTAATCCAACCAGTTGAACATATGTGTTGGTACTTAATTAATGAATATGATGTCAGTTCGGTTGTCATCTGAGACTTTCTCATCAATGATAGGATGACATAAACGGTACAGTGGAAAGTCTACACATTATAGTTATCAGATTCACGTTGAATTGTTGTGCAATTTAAATGTTTGAATATTAAATTATTTGGGAGGGGATGAAATGTGATTTTAGCTTCTAAAATGTGGGAATTGGGTATTCATGAGTGAATTAGGCCCGACTCAGTGGCCCGCCCACGTGAAGAGACATTGGTTATAAACTATGAAACACGCCTTCCTCTCCCTTCCTATATAAAGCCTTGACGACAATATAACTTCCTGTTCCAGGTACATTAGTATGACAATCCGATGTCAGAAGGGTTCAGATAATAACTACAGAACGAAGCAAACCTCAGCGTGAGCTTTGGTTGCTAATGGTATGAACTTTGCACTCTTATTCACTACAGAAGTGATGCCTCCTAGCTGTTGAGTTAGCAGCGGCCACTGTAAACGTGGGCTAGGATAGGACGAACAGAGGACAGGAAGATCTCTGTTGGCCAACACGACCAGCATCTACGACCAACCTACCGAAGCGCAGCTCAGAGTAAATATTTATTGCATTTTCCTTTTCCAAATGGGCGGTAATTTAGAATGCATAAGATTCTGTATTTACGATAGAGTAGTTGCCTACGGCCCAATAGAGACATCGCTTCTCCCTTTGTTCTTCAGTCTTCCCGCTCTTTCACTCAAACCCAACCCACTTTCTTTGTGTAACCAGCTGTCATATCTGTTCCGTCCGCTAGGGACGTTTTCCTTTATGACATAATTTGTAATCAATGTATGATTCATTCTGTGTATATGTAATTCTGTGTGATTAGTTAGGTATTTAGTAAATAAATAATTAAACCCAATTTTGTATTGCTGATTCAACTTGTTAGCCAGGGTTCGTGAAGATAACCAAGAATTTACAACTTTCAAATGAGACTGAAATAAGGTGACGATTAATATTGACTGCTATTGATGTAAAATATTACTAGGTCTTTAAGAGTTTATTCGGAAGATAACTGCTCCATAAATATTATTTTGTGGTGCCCCGACTTTCTAGTTAATTACATTTACATGATTAGCTCAATCAGGTAATATTAATTACAGAGAAAGGATTTTATAGAATACATTTTATAGAATACATGTCATATCACAATCCGGCATAGCCAAAGACACGACAGTGCCCAGGTCACAAGTAGTGCACTAAAATGAGAATAGGGTGCCATTGGGACGCAGTGATTTAACCGCTCTATGACAAGGGCTTGAATCTACCTGAGAGTTGTTGATTCATATAACAGACCATTGAGGATAAAATACTCTATTGCTGTCCTTCGTATTGTTAGTGATACTGAGTCTTAACGATAGTCCCTAACGGAATCATGTAGATGGAATACACAACAATTAACATGGGATAGATTTGGAAGCTATCCATGCCCCAAAGAACATCTGCACAATATTTGTTGTGGTGCTATTTAGTATAGTGTCATATCATAGGCCAATGACATTGAGATTAAAATGAGGAGGGGTGTTAGTGTCAGACCAGAGGTGTGTGTGCGTGCATGCATGCGTGCGCAAGTGTGACACACAAATCCCAACATGGAGATTGATTATCTGGCTAACCATGCTTTATAGTAGCTCCAGTTAAAAGTATTATTGTATCTCTCTCAAGCTGTAAATAGCAGGAAATCCTCCACACCCACCCTTTAATCTGGGGTAACATTGAAAAGAGACACAGCAACCAGTATGCCACATTATCAAAGCCTTGTCTTGTGTTGGTCTGGACTGATGATGGTCTTTGGTCTGTGCTCGATACTAACCATAATTCAGTCAAACATCTCCTTTACACAGCCTGTGCCCCAAATAGCACCATATTCCCTATATGGTGCACTACTTTTGACCGGCGCTCATAGGGCTCTATTCAAAAGCAGCACACTATGTAGGGAATAGGGTGCCATTTGGTACACAGCCACAGAAAAGACTGTCCTGAATGGAACAAACCTGTTTATTGTTTAGATTGATAAAACCAAGAGCTACAACGTCTGATTTCATTTGCCTTGTAGGACAATGGAAGCATGGCTGGTGTAATGGATAGCTGTGACCCACCTGGTCACTAAATCTTTGCCACCGTGAGATATGCCTCTCAATAATTCAGACGGTTAATGAATGCAGTGTGGGTGAAGGGATGTGGAGAGAGAGACACAACAAGAGAGAAAGATAGGGAGAAAGAGAGAGAGAGAGAGAGAGAGAGAGAGAGAGAGAGAGAGAGAGAGAGAGAGAGAGAAAGATAGAAAGAAAGAAAGAAAGAAAGAAAGAAAGAGAGAGAGAGAGACTACTAGAGAGAAAGAGAAATAGAGAGGGAAAGAGAGAGGGAAAGAGAGAGGGAGAAAGGTTGAGAGAGCACTACATCCACAAAGACAATAATATGTAATGACGAAGAAAGTTCAAAGCTCCAAACACAGAAAACAGAGGTGACATTCAGTCTTATAACCAAGTTATCATCCAAGCTAGCCCATGTCTCCCAGGGGATGAGTAAAGCATACCATTAACCTTTGAAAAAAATGCTTCCAAGCACAGTCATAACTTTACTTGTAATTTTTTACTTTACCTAATTACTTTAAATGGGCACAATTAAACATCTGAGACTTCCTGCTGCCTGACTGGGGCTGCATCTGAAATGTCAACATAGTCCCTATATATTGCATCCTGAGCTCAGGTCAAAAGTAGTGCACTATATAGGGTGTCATTTCAGACAAGGTCTGGAACACTAACTCTGACAGAAACACACTGGGTGGCAGACAGACACTGGGTGGCAGACAGCCAGACAGACAGACACCAGGGGGCAGACAGACAGACAGACAGACAGACAGACAGACAGACAGACAGACAGACAGACAGACAGACAGACAGACAGACAGACAGACAATATGAAAGAGAGGTTGAACAGGCTGGTAATAGGGGTTGCGACAATGGCGGCGGATAGTTTCAGAAATAGAGGGTCCAGATTGTCAAGACCAGCTGATTTGTACGGGTCCAGGTTTTGTAGCTCTTTCAGAACATCTGCTATCTGGATTTGGGTAAAGGAGAAGCTGGGGAGGCTTAGGCGAGTAGCTGCGGGGGGGGGGGGGGGGGGGGGGGGGAGCTGTTTGCCGCGGTTGGAGTAGCCAGGAGGAAGGCATGACCAGCCGTTGAGAAATGCTAGTTGAAATTATCGATTATCTTGGATTTATCAGTGGTGACCGTGTTACCTAGCCTCAGTGCAGTGGGCAGCTGGGAGGAGGTGCTCTTGTTCTCCATGGATTTTACAGTGTCCCAGAACTTTTTGAGTTAGAGCTACAGGATGCAAATTTCTGCTTGAAAAAGCTGGCCTTTGCTTTCCTGACTGACTGCGTGTATTGGTTCCTGACTTCCCTGAACAGTTGCATATCGCGGGGACTATTCAACGCTATTGCAGTCCGCCACAGGATGTTTTTATGGTGGTCGAGGGCAGTCAGGTCTGGAGTGAATCAAGGGTTATATCTGTTCTTAGTTCTGCATTTTTTGAACGGAGCATGCTTATCTAAGATGGTGAGGAAGTTACTTTTAAAGAATGACCAGGCATCCTCAACTGACGGGATGAGGTAAATATCCTTCCAGGATACCCGGGCCAGGTCGATTAGAAAGGCCTGCTCGCAGAAGTGTTTTAGGGAGCGTTTGACAGTGATGAGGGGTGGTCATTTGACTGCGGACCCGTAGCGGATGCAGTCCTGCTACAGCTAAACCATAAGGGATTCACAACCACCCTGCTACAGTTAAAGCATACGGGATTCACAACCATCCTGCTACAGCTAAACCATAAGGGATTCACAACCACCCTGCTACAGCTAAACCATAAGGGATTCACAACCACCCTGCTACAGCTAAACCATAAGGGATTCACAACCACCTTGCTACAGCTAAACCATAAGGGATTCATAACCACCCTGCTACAGCTAAACCATAAGGGATTCACAACCATCCTGCTACAGCTAAAGCATAAGGGATTCACAACCACCCTGCTACAGTTAAACCATAAGGGATTCACAACCATCCTGCTACAGTTAAACCGTAAGGGAATCACAACCACCCTGCTACAGTTAAACCATAAGGGATTCACAACCATCCTGCTACAGTTAAACCATAAGGGAATCACAACCATCCTGCTACAGTTAAACCATAAGGGAATCACAACCACCCTGCTACAGCTAAACCACAAGGGAAACACAACGACCCTGCTACAGCTAAACCATAAGGGACTACTGATGGTCCTACTGATGGTCTTACTGATGGCCCTACTGACGGTCCTACTGATGGTCTTACTGATGGCCCTACTGACGGTCCTACTGATGGTCTTACTGATGGCCCTACTGACGGTCCTACTGACAGTCCTACTGATGGTCTTACTGATGGCCCTACTGACGGTCCTACTGACGGTCCTACTGATGGCCCTACTGACGGTCCTACTGATGGTCTTACTGATGGCCCTACTGACGGTCCTACTGACGGTCTTACTGATGGCCCTACTGACGGTCCTACTGACGGACCTACTGATGGTCTTACTGATGGCCCTACTGACGGTCATACTGATGGTCTTACTGATGGCCCTACTGACGGTCCTACTGACGGTCCTACTGATGGTCTTACTGATGGCCCTACTGACGGTCCTACTGACGGTCCTACTGATGGCCCTACTGACGGTCGTACTGATGGTCTTACTGATGGCCCTACTGACGGTCTTACTGACGGTCTTACTGATGGTCTTACTGATGGTCCTACTGACGGTCCTACTGATGGTCTTACTGACGGTCCTACTGACGGTCCTACTGATGGTCTTACTGACGGTCCTACTGACGGTCTTACTGACGGTCCTACTGACGGTCCTACTGGCGGTCTTACTGTCGGTCCTACTGACGGTCCTACTGACGGTCTTACTGATGGCCCTACTGATGGTCTTACTGATGGTCTTACTGATGGTCTTAGTGATGGTCTTACTGATGGTCTTACTGATGGCCCTACTGACGGTCCTACTGACGGTCCTACCCTACTGACGGTCCTACTGACGGTCCTACTGTTGGTCTTACTGATGAACCCTATTGACGGTCCAACTGACGGTCCTACTGACGGTCCTACTGACGGTCTTACTGACGGTCCTACTGACGGTCCTACTGGCGGTCTTACTGACGGCCCTATTGACGGTCCTACTGACGGTCCTACTGTTGGTCTTACTGATGGCCCTACTGACGGTCCTACTGACGGTCCTACTGGCGGTCTTACTGACGGCCCTATTGACGGTCCTACTGACGGACCTACTGATGGTCCTACTGACGGTCTTACTGACGGTCTTACTGATGGCCCTACTGATGGTCTTACTGATGGTCTTACTGATGGTCCTACTGATGGTCTTACTGATGGTCCTACTGATGGTCCTACTGATGGTCTTACTGATGGCCCTACTGATGGTCTTACTGACGGTCTTACTGATGGTCCTACTGATGGTCTTACTGATGGTCCTACTGATGGTCTTACTGATGGCCCTACTGATGGTCTTACTGATGGTCTTACTGACGATCCTACTGATGGTCTTACTGATGGCCCTATTGACGGTCCTACTGACGGACCTACTGATGGTCCTACTGACGGTCTTACTGACGGTCTTACTGACGGTCCTACTGATGGTCTTACTGATGGTCCTACTGATGGTCCTACTGATGGTCTTACTGATGGCCCTATTGACGGTCCTACTGACGGACCTACTGATGGTCCTACTGACGGTCTTACTGACGGTCCTACTGATGGTCTTACTGATGGTCCTACTGATGGTCTTACTGATGGCCCTATTGACGGTCCTACTGACGGACCTACTGATGGCCCTACTGACGGTCCTACTGACGGTCTTACTGACGGTCCTACTGACGGTCTTACTGACGGTCCTACTGACGGTCCTACTGGCGGTCTTACTGACGGTCCTACTGACGGTCTTACTGATGGTCTTACTGATGGTCTTAGTGATTGTCTTACTGATGGTATTACTGACGGTCCTACTGACGGTCCTACTGATGGTCTTTCTGATGGCCCTACTGACGGTCCTACCGACGGTCCTACTGTACTGACGGTCCTACTGATAGTCCTCAAATCAAATCAAATCAAATCAAATCAAATTTTATTTGTCACATACACATGGTTAGCAGATGTTAATGCGAGTGTAGCGAAATGCTTGTGCTTCTAGTTCCGACAATGCAGTAATAACCAACAAGTAATCTAACTAACAATTCCAAAACTACTGTCTTGTACACAGTGTAAGGGGATAAAGAATATGTACATAAGGATATATGAATGAGTGATGGTACAGAGCAGCATAGGCAAGATACAGTAGATGGTATCGAGTACAGTATGTACAAATGAGATGAGTATGTAAACAAAGTGGCATAGTTTAAAGTGGCTAGTGATACATGTATTACATAAGGATACAGTCGATGATATAGAGTACAGTATATACGTATGCATATGAGATGAATAATGTAGGGTAAGTAACATTATATAAGGTAGCATTGTTTAAAGTGGCTAGTGATATATTTACATCATTTCCCATCAATTCCCATTATTAAAGTGGCTGGAGTTGAGTCAGTGTCAGTGTGTTGGCAGCAGCCACTCAATGTTAGTGGTGGCTGTTTAACAGTCTGATGGCCTTGAGATAGAAGCTGTTTTTCAGTCTCTCGGTCCCAGCTTTGATGCACCTGTACTGACCTCGCCTTCTGGGTGATAGCGGGGTGAACAGGCAGTGGCTCGGGTGGTTGATGTCCTTGATGATCTTTATGGCCTTCCTGTGACATCGGGTGGTGTAGGTGTCCTGGAGGGCAGGTAGTTTGCCCCCGGTGATGCGTTGTGCAGACCTCACCACCCTCTGGAGAGCCTTACGGTTGAGGGCGGAGCAGTTGCCGTACCAGGCGGTGATACAGCCCGCCAGGATGCTCTCGATTGTGCATCTGTAGAAGTTTGTGAGTGCTTTTGGTGACAAGCCAAATTTCTTCAGCCTCCTGAGGTTGAAGAGGCGCTGCTGCGCCTTCTTCACAATGCTGTCTGTGTGAGTGGACCAATTCAGTTTGTCTGTGATGTGTATGCCGAGGAACTTAAAACTTGCTACCCTCTCCACTACTGTTCCATCGATGTGGATAGGGGGGTGTTCCCTCTGCTGTTTCCTGAAGTCCACAATCATCTCCTTAGTTTTGTTGACGTTGAGTGTGAGGTTATTTTCCTGACACCACACTCCGAGGGCCCTCACCTCCTCCCTGTAGGCCGTCTCGTCGTTGTTGGTAATCAAGCCTACCACTGTTGTGTCGTCCGCAAACTTGATGATTGAGTTGGAGGCGTGCGTGGCCACGCAGTCGTGGGTGAACAGGGAGTACAGGAGAGGGCTCAGAACGCACCCTTGTGGGGCCCCAGTGTTGAGGATCAGCGGGGAGGAGATGTTGTTGCCTACCCTCACCACCTGGGGGCGGCCCGTCAGGAAGTCCAGTACCCAGTTGCACAGGGCGGGGTCGAGACCCAGGGTCTCGAGCTTGATGACGAGCTTGGAGGGTACTATGGTGTTGAATGCCGAGCTGTAGTCAATGAACAGCATTCTCACATAGGTATTCCTCTTGTCCAGATGGGTTAGGGCGGTGTGCAGTGTGGTTGAGATTGCATCGTCTGTGGACCTATTTGGGCGGTAAGCAAATTGGAGTGGGTCTAGGGTGTCAGGTAGGGTGGAGGTGATATGGTCCTTGACTAGTCTCTCAAAGCACTTCATGATGACGGAAGTGAGTGCTACGGGGCGGTAGTCGTTTAGCTCAGTTACCTTAGCTTTCTTGGGAACAGGAACAATGGTGGCCCTCTTGAAGCATGTGGGAACAGCAGACTGGTATAGGGATTGATTGAATATGTCCGTAAACACACCGGCCAGCTGGTCTGCGCATGCTCTGAGGGCGCGGCTGGGGATGCCGTCTGGGCCTGCAGCCTTGCGAGGGTTAACACGTTTAAATGTCTTACTCACCTCGGCTGCAGTGAAGGAGAGACCGCATGTTTTCGTTGCCGGCCGTGTCAGTGGCACTGTATTGTCCTCAAAGCGGGCAAAAAAGTTGTTTAGTCTGCCTGGGAGCAGGACATCCTGGTCCGTGACTGGGCTGGATTTCTTCCTGTAGTCCGTGATTGACTGTAGACCCTGCCACATGCCTCTTGTGTCTGAGCCGTTGAATTGAGATTCTACTTTGTCTCTGTACTGACGCTTAGCTTGTTTGATAGCCTTGCGGAGGGAATAGCTGCACTGTTTGTATTCGGTCATGTTACCAGACACCTTCCCCTGATTAAAAGCAGTGGTTCGCGCTTTCAGTTTCACGCGAATGCTGCCATCAATCCACGGTTTCTGGTTAGGGAATGTTTTAATCGTTGCTATGGGAATGACATCTTCAACGCACGTTCTAATGAACTCACACACCGAATCAGCGTATTCGTCAATGTTGTTGTCTGACGCAATACGAAACATGTCCCAGTCCACGTGGCCTTTTACTTCCGGCGCCGACAGAGATGGCCGCCTCGCTTCGCGTTCCAGGAAACGATGCAGTTTTTTTTTTTTTTACGTGTTATTTCTTACATTAGTACCCCAGCTCATCTTAGGTTTCATTACATACAGTCGAGAAGAACTACTGAATATAAGATCAGCATCAACTCACCATCAGTACTACCAAGAATATGTTTTTCGCGACGCGGATCCTGTGTTCTGCCTTACAAACAGGACAACTGAGTGGATTCCATGCAGCGACCCAAAAAAAAACAACTCCGAAAAAGAGGGAAACGAGGCGGTCTTCTGGTCAGACTCCGGAGACGGGCACATCGTGCACCACTCCCTAGCATTCTTCTTGCCAATGTCCAGTCTCTTGACAACAAGGTTGATGAAATCCGAGCAAGGGTAGCATTCCAGAGGGACATCAGAGACTGTAACGTTCTTTGCTTCACGGAAACGTGGCTCACTGGAGAGACTCTATCCGAAGCGGTGCAGCCAACGGGTTTCTCCACACATCGCGCAGACAGAAACAAACAACTTTCTGGTAAGAAGAGGGGCGGCGGCGTATGCCTTATGACTAACGTGACATGGTGTGATGAAAGAAACATACAGGAACTCAAATCCTTCTGTTCACCTGATTTAGAATTCCTCACAATCAAATGTAGACCGCATTATCTACCAAGAGAATTCTCTTCGATTATAATCACAGCCGTATACATCCCCCCCCAAGCAGACACATCGATGGCTCTGAACGAACTTTATTTAACTCTTTGCAAACTGGAAACCATTCATCCGGAGGCTGCATTCATTGTAGCTGGGGATTTTAACAAGGCTAATCTGAAAACAAGACTCCCTAAATTTTATCAGCATATCGATTGCGCAACCAGGGGTGGAAAGACCTTGGATCATTGTTACTCTAACTTCCGCGACGCATATAAGGCCCTGCCCCGCCCCCCTTTCGGAAAAGCTGACCACGACTCCATTTTGTTGATCCCTGCCTACAGACAGAAACTAAAACAAGAGGCTCCCACGCTGAGGTCTGTCCAACGCTGGTCCGACCAAGCTGACTCCACACTCCTACTGACGGTCCTACTGATAGACCTACTGATGGCCCTACTGATCGTCCTACTGATGGTCTTACTGATGGTCCTACTGATGGTCTTACTGATGGTCCTACTGACGGTCCTACTGATGGTCTTACTGACGGTCCTACTGATGGTCTTACTGACGGTCTTACTGATGGCCCTACTGATGGTCTTACTGATGGCCCTACTGATGGTCCTACTGGTCAAAGCATCTTGGGTGTGTCCCAGATGGCACTGTGTTCCCTTTTAGCACACAACAACAGAGCAGTGGAAGGATGGAACGACATTATCAGTGTGCCATCATTGTGACCTTTCTGGTCCACAACGACCAGTGTGCGTCTTCACCTTGACTTCATAAGGGTAAGGCTGCCAAAACAGGTCTGCAAAATGAATTACTTACAATCAAAGACACCCCACAAAAAAATGATACTTTAGAAAAAGTGAATTGTCCCAATTCAAAGTAACTGTCCCAATGCATACAGTGTCAGTGGGTGATGACAAGCAGTGGTATACATACTGTAATTGCCACCCCTGGAAACTGTTACTATGGGTAAACACAAGCAACAAACCCCCTTAGACAGAAGAAATACGAGGAGCATGGAACACTCATGTGTCATGAGCAGCATCTCCAGCTAGTCAAGTAGAATTTATAAACGGGCATTTAAAGATAGCAGAAATCCTGACATTGTTCCAGTTAACAGTAGCAGCCAAATCACAACCTGACACACACACACACACACACACACACACACACACACACACACACACACACACACACACACACACACACACACACACACACACACACACACGCATGCATGCATGCACACACACAAAGAAATGTCAGACGCTTTAGAGAGGGCCTTGTGACTCTGTCTCCCCAGAATGACTGGCCACCAGGTCAGCCCTAATAATAGTCAGTCTGCTCACTCGGTCAGACCAGAATATTTGTGTTAGCATGCACCGCCGTCCTCTCTATCTCTGTAGTCTGTGTGTCCACAGAGATAAGTCAAACAGCAGTGCTGTACTGTGATAATACATCTCACCTCACACTGTGGCCAAGGTTGGAGCAATGTACAAATCTGTTGCCTTTACCGTCCTTGAGACAGATTCCCACAACAAACCCCATGGGTCAGAGACACAGCTAATACATTAGGGAATAACGAGTCAGACAGACAGAGAGAGAGAGAAAGAGAGAGAGAAAGAGAGAGATAAAGGAGAGCTACTGTACAAAAGGACAAGGTGAATAACCCTCTCAGAAGCCATTAGCTCCAGCTTCCCACTGACAGACGCTGTGCACCCTTCCAGGTACTTCCAGGCGGTTGGTTACAACTCCTACTCAGCCAGATCCTTCACAGTATCTGCACTCCAAATGGCACCCTATTCCCTATATAGTCTACTACTTTTGACCAGGGCCCATAGACATTGTTTAGTATGTAAGGAACAGGGTTTCATTTGGGGCGTAATCAGTGCCACTGTCGCCTCCCTCATCTCAGAATATCAGTGGAAATTCAAGCGTTGAACCTGGTTGGAGGCTCATTGATTGTGTGGCTATTAAAACGTCTTGATGGTGTAATGACAGCTCTGTCAGGAGGTAGGTTCTGTCACAGACAGACAGCACAACAAGCTGTCATGTCCCCCTAGGCTACATTATTATTTATTCTCCTATTAGAATAAATTAGCATGATAGGATCCAAATGGGCTGGCTGGATATGTTGCTTTAGCCTGAAGGGCTAAATTATAAAGCACATCAAGATAGGGGTTTAGAATGAGGGACCGTCACTAGTCAATGTCTATTTACTTACCCATTATATAGGCCTAATGTCGCAACCTAGAACCAAATCTTGTTAGCGCCGGCTAGCTAACTAACTATTACAATTAGCTAATTGTCTTTATATTTATTGACATGTAGAGATGTATGTTTACGTCTGTCACCAGAGATGATATATTATAAAACAAGTCAATAAAGGACCCACACACTATTCACACTCTTAACATCCATACCCTCACTACTCCGGTAGCAGAGCACTTACACTGTAGCAGGGATTTCAACTGTATTCATTAACACTGATAATTAATCACATAAGCTCAAAGGACAGGACACAATAAATTCACACAGAGCTCTTAGTTGGTTTTACATTATTATGATTTAACCCTGCTGTTAAGCAGTGTTGGGATTAGTTATTTGAAAAGTAAACAAAAGTAACATGTTATTTTACAATATTACTTTGTGTGGAAAGTAAAGCGTTATATTTAAGCAATAAGGCCCGAGGAGGTGTGGTATATGGCCAATGGCTGTTCTTATGCACGACGCAAGGCAGAGTTACTTGACACAGCCCTTAGCCATGGTATATTGGCCATATATCACAAACCCCCGAGGTGCGTTATTGCTATTATGAACTGGTTACCAATGTAATTAGAGCGGTAAAAATCAATGTCATACCTGTGGTATACAGTCGTGGCCAAAAGTTTTGAGAATGACACAAATATTAATTTCCACAAAGTTTGCTGCTTCAGTGTCTTTAGATATTTTTGTCAGATGTTACTATGGAATACTGAAGTATAATTACAAGCATTTCATAAGTGTCAAAGGCTTTTATTGACAATTACATGAAGTTGATGCAAAGAGTCAATATTTGTAGTGTTGACCCTTTTTTTTCAAGACTTCTGCAATCTGCCCTGGCATGCTGTCAATTAACTTCTGGGCCACATCCTGACTGATGGCAGCCCATTCTTGCATAATCAATGCTTGGAGTTTGTCAGAATTTGTGGGTTATTGTTTGTCCACCCACCTCTTGAGGATTGACCACAAGTTGTCAATGGGATTAGGCCTACAGGGAGGAGGTGAGGGCCCTCGGAGTGTGGTGTCAGGAAAATAACCTCACACTCAACGTCAACAAAACTAAGGAGATGATTGTGGACTTCAGGAAACAGCAGAGGGAACACCCCCCTATCCACATCGATGGAACAGTAGTGGAGAGGGTAGCAAGTTTTAAGTTCCTCGGCATACACATCACAGACAAACTGAATTGGTCCACTCACACAGACAGCATCGTGAAGAAGGCGCAGCAGCGCCTCTTCAACCTCAGGAGGCTGAAGAAATTCGGCTTGTCACCAAAAGCACTCACAAACTTCTACAGATGCACAATCGAGAGCATCCTGGCAGGCTGTATCACCGCCTGGTATGGCAACTGCACCGCCCTCAACCGTAAGGCTCTCCAGAGGTTAGTGAGGTCTGCACAACGCATCACCGGGGGCAAACTACCTGCCCTCCAGGACACCTACACCACCCGATGTCACAGGAAGGCCATAAAGATCATCAAGGACATCAACCACCCGAGCCACTGCCTGTTCACCCCGTTATCATCCAGAAGGCGAGGTCAGTACAGGTGCATCAAAGCTGGGACCGAGAGACTGAAAAACAGCTTCTATCTCAAGGCCATCAGACTGTTAAACAGCCACCACTAACATTGAGTGGCTGCTGCCAACACACTGACTCAACTCCAGCCACTTTAATAATGGGAATTGATGGAAATTGATGGAAAATATATCACTAGCCACTTTAAACAATGCTACTTAATATAACGTTTACATACCCTACATTACTCATCTCATATGTATATGTATATACTGTACTCTATATCATCTACTGCATCTTTATGTAATACATGTATCACTAGCCACTTTAAACAATGCTACTTAATATAATGTTTACATACCCTACATTACTCATCTCATATGTATATGTATATACTGTACTCTATATCATCTACTGCATCTTTATGTAATACATGTATCACTAGCCACTTTAAACTATGCCACTTTGTTTACATACCCTACATTACTCATCTCATATGTATATACTGTACTCAATACCATCTACTGCATCTTGCCTATGCTGTTCTGTACCATCACTCATTCATATATCTTTATGTACATATTCTTTATCCCTTTACACTTGTGTGTATAAGGTAGTAGTTTTGGAATTGTTAGGTTAGATTACTCGTTGGTTATTACTGCATTGTCGGAACTAGAAGCACAAGCATTTCGCTACACTCGCATTAACATCTGCTAACCATGTGTATGTGACAAATACATTTGATTTGATTTGATTTGAGGCCATCTTGAGGTTCAATCAGTCAGTCGCCTTACAATGCACCTACACACGTGCACACCTACACATGTGCACACACACACACGCACACACACACCCTCCAACATTCCTTCCTCTTCCTGCCACAGACTCGTGTCCCGGAGGAAAGCCAAATGGAGGAACATGGAACATGGACCACACAGATGGGCAGATCAGAATTCTAGCACTTTTCATTTACCGATGGTGTAGCCGCGTTTCAGCTCGCCGCACCGTGGACTGCAGATTCTCTGGGAATTGGTTGCATTGTTTTGCTGCACCCCCAACGTGGTTGTCTTGGTAACAGGTGGTTCAGTCTTGTGAGGTGAGGCTGGCACCAGGGTAGGGGAGAATCTTTGAGTGGCAATATCCACTGACTGGGATTTCTTCTTCAGTCTGTTCAAAACAACAACAGGAAATATGGAGTCAGTTATAACACATAACACCACATGTTTAGTAATAACATGGTCATGCAACAGGAAATGGGAAATATGACCATGTAAATTCAAGGGCAAATGTGTCAAAAGATACAGTACATGGACATTGCTGCCAATAACAAAACAGTTCATCACATGATGTTATGTCAGCAGTCAGCACAACAGCTATTGATAACGATGTAGAGTGAATGCAACATTTTCACGGTGTGGCATATTCAATACTCTGGCTATGATTAATTGGAGGAGAGATCATTAACTTAATAATGTCCTCATTAACAATTCAATTTAACAAACCATTTCAACAATATTTTATTGTTTTATAATAAAACACAACAATATTATAACAGGAATATGAATTGGACACTATTCTGAACGAGATATGCTGTCATTGATCAAACATCAAATAGATAATAAGTGTTAGATAATAGTGTGTTAATAATAAATAGATAATAATGTGTTAACTGGAGTTTGCACTTTTGGCACTAATCCGTTGGTTCCCTTGTAGGCCTGGGCAAATGAAATCAAGCACAGCTCAAATATTTGAAAGTGTTTGACGTTATGTATTTGACCCAGACGTGGTAACTTTTTTACAAACAATGTCAGACAGCAATTTCACAATACAAACACGGTTGATGCTGTAAAGTGAAGTGGGTCACTTGCTTACACAAGTTGACCTATACATGATTAAACCTTATCCTATGAGACACTGACCTAAATCAAAGGAACCTACGCCAAAGTGGGAAAGCCAATTAAACGTCTCACCATAGGATTTAGACAACAGGCTAGTTTATTTAGTTTAAGTTCAGCACAGAGTTCACTAAGCTCATCCAGGTATCAAACATGCAGGAGAAACACTATAGAAGTATGCAGCACCTGCGAGTTAACAAAAACACCACAATGATTATGAAGATGTTGTATACCTGCCAGTTACTGATTTCCCTGCCTACTACTGTACTATATCATCAACTTTATAAAGCATGGAAAATCAAAAACATGAGGTAAGCACATATTATTTAGAGAAGATAGTGTAAATGGATGAACAAGTACTCCTAAAGTACTATCTATGGTATGTAAAGTACTATCTAGGGTATGTAAACTAAAGTCTGCCAGTCTTTCCTGTAGACAAGGCCTGTCAGAGTAGCCTGAAGCAGCAATACAAGGTTCTTCTCAGCACTCCTTTCTTCCCTCAGAGGGAATCGTTCCAGCTCCAGCCATTTCATTTCATTCCACTAGCTCCTCTCCCAGGACAGACAACTGCAAACATGACATAGCCTCTACAAGGTAATGAAATACACCATCTATATGGAAACACTGTCAATCACTTTTGTGTACAGTGAATCCAAGAAGAGACACCAACAGACAGAGACATTCACACACAGAGAGCGAAGTTTAACTGGCAGCAGCAGTTATGAGTCCCATAAACAACAACCCATTTCCATATGCGATCATACTGTAGCTTCGAGGGCAGTATGTTGCTCTGAGGACCCTTGTAGTTATTCTTCTAAAACATACACATTTTGTTCTAGGTGTAACTTAAATAAAGGGTTTGTTTTGTGATGATTGTTTTTGAGGTAAAGTTTTCAGCATATGAACATGATATAATGAAAGAGGAGAGAGGTAGAGTTACACCCTGGTGGTGATCAACGTTCTGGAGGAGATCAGACAGGAAGAGAACCTGTAGGTGTGTGTGATGTCTATCCCAGAATCCCTTGGAAGAAAACAATAATTACCGCCTCATCAGTGAGGGTTCACCTTCCAGATCTGATTCACTGGCTGGGTTGTGTGTGTGTGTGTGTGTGTGTGTGTGTGTGTGTGTGTGTGTGTGTGTGTGTGTGTGTGTGTGTGTGTGTGTGTGTGTGTGTGTGTGTGTGTGTGTGTGTGTGTGTGTGTGTGTGTGTGTGTGTGTGTGTGTGTGTGTGTGTGTGTGTGTGTGTGTGTGTGTGTGTGCGTGCGTGCGTGCGTGCATGTAAACAGACTGCAGCTGTTTTGTGCCATCCGCTGAAATATCAGCCCCTAATCAGGACAGTGTAGTCTGTGGCACCGACCAGCAAAACAATAACACTGTCCACAGGGATCACAACAATGCCTGGCTGGTGACGCCTTGTTTAGTGTTCAACACATCTAATCATCATCAATGGTAAGATAGGTTTACCACAATAACAGGAGTAAGGTATGTAAAGGAAGTCCTGTCCAAGCCAAAACCTCCCATACAATAACATAAATAACAGGAATAATATTATCAAATTGGTTTGTATAGATAACTACCACTGCTTAGAAAACAATAAAGATGGATCTTATTAAACAATATAATTACAATAGTTTTTTTTTCTTTCTTCAGAGGTAATTAGTGTAAGCTCCAAAGACTGTGTCCCTGACAACTGGGCTGCATCTCAATAGCCTTCAACTGGTGTACAGCAACTATCCACCACCCTCCTCAATCTACAGACATCGTCTGATCTGATTGGCTACAGCTTGCATCGGAACGGTTTATCACAGCTTTCAGCGAGCCAATGGGCTGGGGCCAGAAATGGTTTGGTCACCAGTGGCCCTACGGTGCTCAATCCTATCACATGGGGAGGTGAGACGGCAAAGCATGTCAACATAACCACCAGCTCCCACCAACAGATTCTATCTATGAGCAGCAAAACATTTAAAGAGGGGAAAGAGGGAAGGAGAAAATGGAGAGAAGGGAGGGAGGGAGGAAAGCAAATGAAAAGCGGGCATGTTGTTTTCCTTCCCTGCTGTTCTGTTGCTTGGTCCAGGAGTAGAGCAGTGCCTAACAGGCATCACTCAGATTATCCAACTCTACAGGGACTGGGAGTCACATGGTTTGGCAAGGCAGAAACGACACAGGAAATGTGGGCCAAGTCAAACATGCTTATCACTACACCCAGTAAGAGGGATTAGACCTAGAGAAAAGGGGGCAGCTTGGCTCCACTCCACTCGCTTATGAAAACAACAAAAACACTGCCTTTAGTTTATGCAACTGTATATGAGGCTTGTCATGTAGATATGCTGCAGCACTAGCTTGGCTGGGTTTGACATCCATAACAGCAAAATGGCCGATATGACAGTTATGAGTCCCATTACACTGTGTTACGCAACAGCATTGTGACTGACAGAAAAAAACACCATCATGAAGAAACCTAATTTACTGAAAACACTGAATGTTCTGTGTCCTTGTGGGGATGGAAATCAGGCAGGATTCAGCACTTAGACATTAAGACTTCAGGCAAGCCTTACTCAACAATCGCTGTCTGAATGACCTTCAAATTGCTCATGACTTTATTTTGTTGTGTGATAAAAGGAAATGGATAGAAATACACAACGGAAAATTATTTTTCTGTCAATTACACTGTTATGTCATTATATATACCGTATGTATCCCTGTTCTCCCACGCTCAATAGGCAGCCTATTAATTACCTCTGTCTTAGCAATTATTGAACAATTTGACACTCATTATAAACTCAAACGCACTATAATAGTGCAGCCCATGGCATATCTCCATATGAATGCAATTTTTTCTCTTCAAAGTTGAATTAATGGTCATGATAGAGCCATAACACTGTGGCCATATATTGAGACAAAGGCCTATCCTATCCTATTGTAGCGCTTTCCTGCAGTAAAATGACCTAGTGGCCCAATGTTCATATTTTTCATAAAATTTGGGAACTCCGACTCCAGAGTGGGGCAGCGGTCTCAGGCACTAAAGGCGTCACTACAGACCCAGGTTCAATCCCAGGCTGTGTTGCAGCCGGCTGAGACTGGGAGACCCATGAGGCGGCGCACAATTGGCCCAGCGTCGCCCGGGTTAGTTAGGGGTTTGGCAGGCAGGGATGGCTTTGTCCCATCGCGCTCTAGCGACTCCTTGTGGCGGGCCAGGTGCATGCATGCTGACTTCAGTCGCCAGTTGTATGGTGTTTCCTCCAACACATTCGTGTGGTTGGCTTACGGGTTAAGCGAGCATGTGTCAAGAAGCAGTGCAGCTTGGCAGGGTTGTGTTTCTCGACTTAATGGCTCTCGACCTTCACCTCTCCCAAGTCTGTACGGGAGTTTGCAGCAATGGGACAAGACTGTAACTACCAATTGGATATCACAAAATTGGGGAGAAAAAGGATTGTGCAAAGCTGTCATCAAGGCAAATATAAAATATATTTTGATTTTTTGGGGTTAATACATGATTCCATATGTGTTATTTCATCATTTTGATGTCTTCACTATTATTCTACAATGTAGAAAATAGTAAAAATAAAGAAAAACCCTAGAATAAGTAGGTGTTCTAAAACTTTTGAACCGGTAGTGTATGTCAAATGGTTTTGTTATATGTCAGTCTTCTATGATATATATAAAGTGTAATATTGGGATGCAAAATCAAAAATGAATAAACTATATCTGACATGGTACAGGTGTCCTTAATCAGAGCCGCTTACAGATCACTGCACCTGTACATAGCCCATCTGTAAACAGCCCATCCATCTACCTACCTCATCCCCATACTGGTATTTATTTATTTTGCTCCTTTGCACCCCAGTATCTCTACCTGCACATTCATCCTCTGCCGATCTACCATTCCAGTGTTTAATTGCTATATTGTAATTACTTCGCCACCATGGCCTATTTATTTCCTTAACTTACCTCATTTGCACTCACTGTATATAGAATTTTTGTTTTCTTTTGTTCTACTGTATTATTGACTGTATGTTTTGTTTATTCCATGTGTAACTCTGTGTTGTTGTATGTGTCGAAATGCTACGCTTTATTTTGGCCAGGTCGCAGTTGCAAATGAGAACTTGTTCTCAACTAGCCTACCTGGTTAAATAAAGGTGAAATAAATTGTTTTTTTAAAACCATGAATGGAGGGAGAATGCAGAATGCAGACTCCCAGTCTCATCTAACCCTCACTAAATGCTAAAACAACAGTTCTGTTGTCAAAAGGCCTGAGCGGGTGACATTCTGTCTGAACAATGAGCCCTGAACATCGACAGCTTATCAAAGTACTAAGACTAAAACAAAACAGGTAGATAGCTGCCTACTGCAGGGGAAAGGGAAATGGCTTGCGCTAACTTAAAGGTGCCATTTCTACTCACTAATGACTGTGATGCCCAGCATGTCACATGTGTTACCAGAAAATAAACTCTAGACCACCTTTACTCCACACTTAGAGACGCATGCAAAACTCTCCCACGCCCTCCATTTGGCAAATCTGCCTATAATCCAATTATCCCGATTCCTGCTTACAAGCAAAAACTAAAGCAGGAATTACAAGTGACTCGTTCAATATGGAAGTGGTCAGATGACGCAGATGCTACACTACAGGACTGTTTTGCTAGCACAGACTGGAATATGTTCCGGGACTCCTCCAATGGTATTGAGGAGTATAGCAGCTCAGTCACCGGTTTCATCAATAAGTGCACCGAAGATGTCATCCCCACAGTGACCGTACGTACATATCCCAACCAGAAGCCATGGATTACAGGCAACATTACAGGCAACTGAGCTGAAGGCTAGAGCTGCCGCTTTCAAGGAGCGGGACACTAATCTGGACGCTTATAAGAAATCCCGCTAGGCCCACAGACGAACCATCAAAAGGGAAAAGTTTAAATACAGGACTAAGATTGAATCCTACTACATAATGGCAGGGCAAACTATTACAGAGTACAAAGGGAAACACAGCCGCGAGCTACCCAGTGACGCAAGCCTACCAGACATGCAAAATGTTTTATGCTCGCTTCGAGGCAAGCAACACTGCAGCATGCATGAGTGCACCAGCTGTTCCGGAAGACTGTGTGATCACACTCTCCATAGCCGATGTGAGCAAGACCTTTAAGCAAGTCAACATTTACAAAGCCGTGGGGACAAAGCATGTGCGGACCAATTGGCAAGTGTCTTCACTGACATTTTCAACCTCTCCCTGACAGAGTCTGTAATACCTATATGTTTCAAGCAGACCCCCATTGTCCCGGTGCCGAAGGAAGCAAAGGTAACCTGCCTAAATGACTACCACCCCATAGTACTCACGTCGGTAGCCATGAAGTGCTTTGAAAGGCTGGTCATGGCTCACATCAATATCATCTTCCCGGAAACCCTAGACCCACTTAAATTCGCATACCGCCCCAACAGATCCACAGATGACGCAATCTCAATCGCACTCCACACTGCCATTTGCCACCTGGACAAAAGGAACACCTATGTGAGAATCCTGTTCATTGACTACAGCTCAGCATTCAACACCATAGTGCCCACAAAGCTCATCACTAAGCTAAGGACCCTCCCTCTGCAACTGGATCCTGGACTTCCTGACGGGCCATAAGAAGGGTAGGAAAAAATACATCTGATCCTCAACACTGGGGCCCCTCAGGAATGCGTGCTTAGTCTGTTCCTATACTCCCTGTTCACCCATGACAGCGTGGCCAAACATGACTCCAACACTATCATTAAGTTTGCTGACAACACAACAGTGGCTGATCACCGACAATGATGAGACAGCCTATAGGGAGGAGGTCAGAGAACTGTCAGTGTGGTGCCAGTACAACAACCTCTCCCTCAATGTGGGCAAGACAAAGGAGCTGATCGTGGACTACAGGAAAAGGAGGGCAGAACAGGCCTCCATTAACATCGGCAGGCCTGTAGTGGAGCGGGTCGAGAGTTTCAAGTTCCTTGGTGTCCACCAATGAACTGTCATGGTCCAAACACACCAAGACAGTCGTGAAGATAGCACGATAACACCTTTTCCCCCTCAGAAGAATGAAAAGATTTGGCATGGGTCCCCAAAAAGTTCTAGTGCTGCACCATCGAGAGCATCCTGACCGCTTGCATCACTGCCTGGTATGGCAACTGCTCAGCATCGAACTGTAAGGCGCTACAGAGGGTAGTGCGTATTGCCCAGTACATCACTGGGATCAAGCTTCCTGCCATCCAGGACCTATATACTAGGCGGTGTCAGAGGAAGGCCCCAAAAATTATTAAAGATTCCAGTCACCAAGTCATAGACTGTCCTCTCTGCTACCACACGTCAAGCGGTACCGGCGCGCCAAATCTAGGACCAAAAGGCTCCTTACTAGCTTCTACCCCCAAGCCATAAGACTGCTGAACAATTAATCAAATGGACACCTAGACTATTTACATTGATTTGATATAGCATGCATAGTGTGGCGTACAGCAGTTCAGCCACCAGGGGGAGACCCGTCGAGGCCTGGTGACAGACGGAGTCTACATCACGAGGCGATGGCTCCCTCTGCTGGACGTGCCAGGTCTCGACGGGCTCTCCGGCCAGGGCTGATTGTGGTTGGTGAGTAATCAAGGGGCTGATTGTGGTTGGTGAATAATCAAGGGGCTGATTGCTCACCAGCTGGATGAGTTCCATAAAGCTGCCAGAAGGGCAGCACACAGAGAGGGGACTGGGGGAAAGAGAGTTTACTCCCGTATAGTCATGCTCAGCCCCAGGCATAACGGAGGGAGCTCAGTTTTGTTCCCCACAGGAAACAGCAAGACCCGGAGCCCAGAAAACATTTTTATTGTTGGTTATTTAAATAAACATTCTAGAAACCGAGCTAATCCAACCCTGTCCATGTCTGATCTGTGTATAACATCTTGACCAAACCCCCTGGTCTGCTACAATAGAAATAGAATGAACTGAATGGGAACGTTTGTCATAGTAATTCTATTTCTTTGATTGTAGAATGTGATTGTGTGGTGTTACTTTGTACAGTACACTCAATGAAGCTAACAAGGAAGTGGCATCATATTAAATCACACTTTTAGTGACGGATCTAGAAATACAGATGATTTGGTGGAATGAACCGTTAAGTGTAACATGTGACAACCCTCTGGTAATTCAGGTATAGAACAATAAAGATGTGATCTTCCACTGCACCTTCCATCTTCATCTGTTATGTAAGACATTAAGCAGTGCGGCAATACAGTGGTGGGTTGGACAGGACAAGCCCTCTGTCAGTGAGTGATGTCCAACGTGCTACTGTATACCCTTCAGCTGAATACACTGGTTTGATGACATATTTTAATCCCTGACAGGGCTTTGTCAACTGCTGTCAGTTCAGAAAACACTTGCTGTTTTTCTTTTTGGCTTTGTTTTTGGCTTTTGGGTTTTATTTCTCCCCCGTGGAATGACAGACGGCATCAACTTTGCTACATCCTTTAATCCGGGAAGAAATATAATCAAATCTGTGTAATCCCTGGGTCTTGTCCTGTCCTCAGACTTCACAGTGAACCTCTCTGATCGTGTACTGCTAGGTTATGACAGAGACAACAGAAAAGGACCATGCTCTCTGATTGTCCTGGGAGTTTAGTTTGGAGTGTAGTTTACTACAGAACCACACAATACTACCACCGACTATGACTTACAGGTCTAAATACTGTATGTTCTTACAGGTCTAAATAATGTAAAACACGTGGGAGCACAGAGTGTAGTGTGTAGAGTTAACCTTTCTTTTCCTCCTTCCATATAATCTCAAAATGTTCTCTCTGCAGGTATGTGTGCAAAATGTTCTCTCTGCAGGTATGTGTGCAAAATGTTCTCTCTGCAGGTATGTGTGCAAAATGTTCTCTCTGCAGGTATGTGTGCAAAATGTTCTCTCTGCAGGTATGTGTGCAAAATGTTCTCTCTGCAGGTATGTGTGCAAAATGTTCTCTCTGCAGGTATGTGTGCAAAATTTTCTCTCTGCAGGTATGTGTGCAAAATGTTCTCTCTGCAGGTATGTGTGCAAAAGGTTCTCTCTGCAGGTATGTGTGCAAATTTTTCTCTCTGCAGGTATGTGTGCAAAATGTTCTCTCTGCAGGTATGTGTGCAAAATGTTCTCTCTGCAGGTATGTGTGCAAATGGTTATCTCTGCAGGTATGTGTGCAAAAGGTTCTCTCTGCAGGTATGTGTGCAAAATGTTCTCTCTGCAGGTATGTGTGCAAAAGGTTCTCTCTGCAGGTATGTGTGCAAAAGGTTCTCTCTGCAGGTATGTGTGCAAAAGGTTCTCTCTGCAGGTATGTGTGCAAAATGTTCTCTCTGCAGGTATGTGTGCAAAATGTTCTCTCTGCAGGTATGTGTGCAAAAGGTTCTCTCTGCAGGTATGTGTGCAAAATGTTCTCTCTGCAGGTATGTGTGCAAAAGGTTCTCTCTGCAGGTATGTGTGCAAAATGTTCTCTCTGCAGGTATGTGTGCAAAAGGTTATCTCTGCAGGTATGTGTGCAAAAGGTTCTCTCTGCAGGTATGTGTGCAAAATGTTCTCTCTGCAGGTATGTGTGCAAAATGTTCTCTCTGCAGGTATGTGTGCAAAATGTTCTCTCTGCAGGTATGTGTGCAAAATGTTCTCTCTGCAGGTATGTGTGCAAAATGTTCTCTCTGCAGGTATGTGTGCAAAATGTTCTCTCTGCAGGTATGTGTGCAAAAGGTTCTCTC
Organism: Oncorhynchus mykiss; assembly: GCF_057628025.1. Lineage (NCBI taxonomy): Eukaryota > Metazoa > Chordata > Actinopteri > Salmoniformes > Salmonidae > Oncorhynchus > Oncorhynchus mykiss. The sequence goes on from NC_143024.1 coordinate 30,338,098, forward strand.
TGCAGGTATGTGTGCAAAATGTTCTATCTGCAGGTATGTGTGCAAAATGTTCTCTCTGCAGGTATGTGTGCAAAATGTTCTCTCTGCAGGTATGTGTGCAAAATGTTCTCTCTGCAGGTATGTGTGCAAAATGTTCTCTCTGCAGGTATGTGTGCAAAATGTTCTCTCTGCAGGTATGTGTGCAAAATGTTCTCTCTGCAGGTATGTGTGCAAAAGGTTCTCCCTGCAGGTATGTGTGCAAAATGTTCTCTCTGCAGGTATGAGTGCAAAATGTTCTCTCTGCAGGTATGTGTGCAAAATGTTCTCTCTGCAGGTATGTGTGCAAAAGGTTCTCTCTGCAGGTATGTGTGCAAATTTTTCTCTCTGCAGGTATGTGTGCAAAATGTTCTCTCTGCAGGTATGTGTGCAAAATGTTCTCTCTGCAGGTATGTGTGCAAATGGTTCTCTCTGCAGGTATGTGTGCAAAAGGTTCTCTCTGCAGGTATGTGTGCAAAATGTTCTCTCTGCAGGTATGTGTGCAAAAGGTTCTCTCTGCAGGTATGTGTGCAAAAGGTTCTCTCTGCAGGTATGTGTGCAAAAGGTTCTCTCTGCAGGTATGTGTGCAAAATGTTCTCTCTGCAGGTATGTGTGCAAAATGTTCTCTCTGCAGGTATGTGTGCAAAAGGTTCTCTCTGCAGGTATGTGTGCAAAATGTTCTCTCTGCAGGTATGTGTGCAAAAGGTTCTCTCTGCAGGTATGTGTGCAAAATGTTCTCTCTGCAGGTATGTGTGCAAAAGGTTATCTCTGCAGGTATGTGTGCAAAAGGTTCTCTCTGCAGGTATGTGTGCAAAATGTTCTCTCTGCAGGTATGTGTGCAAAATGTTCTCTCTGCAGGTATGTGTGCAAAATGTTCTCTCTGCAGGTATGTGTGCAAAATGTTCTCTCTGCAGGTATGTGTGCAAAATGTTCTCTCTGCAGGTATGTGTGCAAAATGTTCTCTCTGCAGGTATGTGTGCAAAAGGTTCTCTCTGCAGGTATGTGTGCAAAATGTTCTATCTGCAGGTATGTGTGCAAAAGGTTCTCTCTGCAGGTATGTGTGTAAAAGGTTCTCTCTGCAGGTATGATGCCAGGCCAGGGGTTGATTAATTCATTCACATAATATGACATTAATTGATAAAGATGCCTTTGGACGGAAGTATTTCCAAGGAAGGTAGAGAACACTGTACTTTATGTTCATATCAATCAATATAATAAATATGTATACAGTTTTTATGACTACAACACAGTCATACAAATGTGTAGAAATGCATAAACCCTCCTGTGTACCTGTCTGTTCATAGGTTTATAGTCTAATCAAAGCAACCACCTCCAGAACTTCTGTCTTTCCTTCCTGGTTGTGTGTAAGGTTGCAATTACATTCTGAGCATGCTCTTACACACCAGCAGTTCCAGACACAGACACAGGCACAGGCACACAGCAGCTCCAACTGTACCAACAGAACAATGTCTCGCCACCAAACCCTAGCTGGCTTTAATGATTTATTCTCTACTTAACAGTGTCTGCCAAATAAGAGGGACAGTTTTGTTTTTTATCAAAGCCTGCCCATAAATCCATAATGCTGCTCATATAAACTCAGAGAGATGGTTGCTATTCATTTTCTAAAACCATATCAATATCAACCAAAAACAGCCACCAGCGAAACCCTTTTCAATTCGCTAACAGAGGAATTATAGTGGCCAACAAAAGCAGAAAAATAATCACTGTTCATTTGGACTCCAGGGCATATTTCTCTTCTGGATCTCTCTCTGTGCATTATTCAAGCAGCATAATAGACACACAGATGCACATTAATGCACACATGCACACACAAGAGCACGCATGGGCACACAGAAGCACACAGAAGCACACACACACACACACACACACACACACACACTACCTCTGCCCTTATTGTTTCATTCAGTGAGCATGGCGTGGAGCCTTGAGACTGTTGTGCTGCTGCAGTCTGTGAATGGCCTCCTGGTTGCTAGCCTTGCTACTGTTTCCTCGCTCTCATTTGCCGAGCCACAAGGACAGGCAGAGAGATGATTGGCCGACAGCCTTAATGGATTCAACATCATGCCTGCCACGTTAGGAAGCTTGTGGCGTTGAAAAAACAAGACATCCACTGAGGATTCAAACAGATTGTATTTTGGCAGCTCTCTGACAGCATGTAGATTGTAGAATATATGATCTTCATCATAAGAACTCTGAGTAGAAAACAGAGGAAGAAAGGAAAGGAAGGTGATAAGAAAAGAGAAGATTTATAAAAGAACTATGAGCAGTTCAGTACAATATGTTCTGGTGAATGTCCTCTACCTTTCTATGTCTGAAATGGCACACTCGCTCCTTGGCACACTAGATAACCTTTGCAAGGCTGCCGGCCCAGATGGCATCCCTAGCCGTGTCCTCAGAGCATGCGCAGACCTATTCAATCAATCCCTATCCCAGTCTGCTGTTCCCACATGCTTCAAGAGGGCCACCACTGTTCCTGTTCCCAAGAAAGCTAAGGTAACTGAGCTAAATGACTACCGCCCCGTAGCACTCACTTCCGTCATCATGAAGTGCTTTGAGAGACTAGTCAAGGACCATATCACCTCCACCCTACCTGACACCCTGGACCCACTCCAATTTGCCTTCCACCCCAAAAGATCCACAGACGACGCAATTGCAATCACAAAGCCCTAACCCATCTGGACAAGAGGAATACCTATGTAAGAATGCTGTTCATTGGTTACAGCTCAGCATTTAACACCATAGTACCCTCCAAACTCGTCATCAAGCTCACCCCGCCCTGTGCAACTGGGTCCTGGACTTTCTGATGGGCCGCCCCCAGGTGGTGAGGGTAGGAAACAAAATCTCCACCCCGCTGATCCTCAACACTGGGGCCCCAGAGGGTGCATTCTCAGTCCTCTCCTTTACTCCCTGTTCACCCATGACTGCGTGGCCATGCACGCCTCCAACTCAATCATCAAGTTTGCAGACGACACTACAGTGATAAGCTTGATTACCAACAACGGTGAGGGCCCTCAGAGTGTGGTGTCAGGAAAATAACCTCACACTCAACGTCAACAAAATAAAGGAGATGATCGTGGACTTCAGGAAACAGCAGAGGGAGCACCCCCCTATCCACCCCCTATCCACAACGGAACAGTAGTGGAGAAGGTGGAAAGTTTTAAGTTCCTCAGTGTACACATCAATAACAAACTGAAATGGTCCACCCACACAGATAGCGTGGTGAAGAAGGCGCAACAGTGCCTCTTCAACCTCAGGAGGCTGAAGAAATTTGGCTTGTCACCTAAAACACTCACAAACTTTTACAGATGCACAATTGAGAGCATCCTGTTGGGCTGTATCACAGCTTGGTACGGCAACTGCTCCACACATAACCGTAAGGCTCTTCAGAGGGTAGTGAGGTCTGCACAACGCATCACCGGGGCAAACTACCTTCCCTCCACGACACCTACACCACCCGATGTCACAGGAAGGCTAAAAAGATCATCAATGACAATAACCACCGAGCCACTACCTGTTCACCCCGCTATCATCCAGAAGGTGAGGTCAGTACAGGTGCATCAAAGCTGGGACCGAGAGACTGAAAAACAGCTTCTATCTCAAGGCCATCAGACTGTTAAATAGCCATCACTAACATTGAGTGGCTGCTGCCAACATACTGACTCATCTCTAGCCACTTTAATAATAAAAAATTGGATGTAATAAACGTATCACTAGTCACTTTAAACAACGCCACTTTATATAATGTTTACATACCCTACATTACTCATCTCATATGTATATACACTGTACTACTACTACTACTGCCTATGCCGCTCGGCCATCACTCATCCATATATTTATATGTACATACAGTGAGGGAAAAAGTATTTGATCCCCTGCTGATTTTGTACGTTTGCCCACTGAAAAAGAAATTATCTGTCTATAATTTTAATGGTAGGTTTATTTGAACAGTGAGAGACAGAATAACAACAAAAAATCCAGAAAAACTCATGTTAAAAATGTTATAAATTGATTTGCATTTTAATGAGGGAAATAAGTATTTGGCCCCTCTGCAAAACATGACTTAGTACTTGGTGGCAAAACCCTCATTGGCAATCACAGAGGTCAGACGTTTCTTGTAGTTGGCCACCAGGTTTGCACACATCTCAGGAGGGATTTTGTCCCGCTCCTCTTTGCAGATCTTCTCCAAGTCATTAAGGTTTCGAGGCTGACGTATGGCAACTCGAACCTTCAGCTCCCTCCACATATTTTCTATGGGATTAAGGTCTGGAGACTAGCTAGGCCACTCCAGGACCTTAATGTGCTTCTTCTTGAGCCACTCCTTTGTTGCCTTGGCCGTGTGTTTTGGGTCATTGTCATGCTGGAATACATATCCACGCCCCATTTTCAATGCCCTGGCTGAGGGAAGGAGGTTCTCACCCAAGATTTGACAGTACATGGCCCCGTCCATCATCCCTTTGATACGGTAAAGTTGTCCTGTCCCCTTAGCAGAAAAACACCCCCAAAGCATAATGTTTCCACCTCCATGTTTTAAGGTGGAAATGGTGTTCTTAGGGTCATAGGCAGCATTCCTCCTCCTCCAAACACGGTGAGTTAAGTTGATGCCAAAGAGCTCCATTTTGGTCTCATCTGACCACAACACTTTCACCCAGTTGTACTGAGTGATTCATATGTTCATTGGCAAACTTCAGACGGGCATGTATATGTGCTTTCTTGAGCAGGGGGACCTTGCGGGCGCTGCAGGATTTCAGACCTTCACGGCGTAGTGTGTTACCAATTGTTTTCTTGGTGACTATGGTCCCAGCTGCCTTGAGATCATTGACAAGATCCTCCCGTGAAGTTCTGGGCTGATTCCTCACCGTTCTCATGATCATTGCAACTCCACGAGGTGAGATCTTGCATGGAGCCCTAGGCCGAGGGAGATTGACAGTTCTTTTGTGTTTCTTCCATTTGCGAATAATCGCACCAACTGTTGTCACCTTCTCACCAAGCTGCTTGGCGATGGTCTTGTAGCTCATTCCAGCCTTGTGTAGGTCTACAATCTTGTCCCTGACATCCTTGGAGAGCTCTTTGGCCTTGGCCATGGTGGAGAGTTTAGAATCTGATGGATTGATTGCTTCTGTGGACAGGTGTATTTTATACAGGTAACAAACTGAGATTAGGAGCACATTTTCTAGGGATATTTATGTCCGCTGCTTTATGCTAATTCGTTTCAGGCGATGATTACGCTCCCGCATGCGGGTTTGGGAATCACTAGAGGTTAAGAGTGTGCTCCTAATTTCAGCTCGTTACCTGTATAAAAGACACCTGGGAGCCAGAAATCTTTCTGATTGAGAGGGGGTCAAATACTTATTTCCCTCATAAAAATGCAAATCAATTTATAACATTTTTAACATGTGTTTTTCTGGATTTATTTGTTGTTATTCTGTCTCTCACTGTTCAAATAAACCTACCTTAAAATTATAGACTGATCATTTCTTTGTCAGGGGGCAAACGTACAAAATCAGCAGGGGATCAAATACTTTTTTCCCTCACTGTATTCTTATTCATTCCTTTACACTTGTGTGTATAAGGTAGTTGTTGTGAAATTGTTAGATTACTTATTAGATGTTACTGCACGGTCGGAATTAGAAGCACAAGCATTTTGCTACACTCACATTAACATCTGCTAACCATGTGTATGTGACCAATAAAATGTGATTTGATATGTTCAGTACTTTTGGCCAGAGCTACATAGTGGACACTTGCTAGGGAATAGGGTGCCATTTCAGGTTTTGCTGTGCGTCTGCCTGACTCAGGATGCCTCGGCTGACCTCTGAGAAGAATACGAAGAGGGGAAGTCAGACTCATTTGTTAATGCTCAACCTTCTGATTGACTGCCCGCAATAATGATCAATACCACCACCCCAGTGTGTGTGTGTGAGAGAGACTGACAGATAGATAGAAAGTGAGAGAAAGAGAGCAAGAAAGACAGAGAGAGAGAGAGAGAGAGAGAGAGAGAGAGAGAGAGAAAGCACAATAGCACTGTAGGTAAGAGCACTAAAACATCTGTGTGTGTGTGTCTGTGTGTGTGTGTGTGTGTGTGTGTGTGTGTGTGTGTGTGTGTGTGTGTGTGTGTGTGTGTGTGTGTGTGTGTGTGTGTGTGTGTGTGTGAGTGAGTTTGTGTGTGCCCCTCTCTCTCTCTGCTCCGCACCATGCCCTTCAAATGGTAATGCCCAGGCTTGTCTCAGACTCATTCCAACTGCCCTGCTCTCTGCTCTCTCTCCATGCTAAATATTTCACGTCATTCTGTGCCCTTGCAAGGCATCTGTTGTGTTCGTTCCGGGGGAGCGCATCTGATAGGCTGGCTACAACATCTGGTGCCATGGAGCTTGGGTCGCTGGCGCCGGATGATGAGGTCACAGGGTTGTTGAATGTTGTGGAACATTTCGTCGTTAAAAAGGCTAAATCTGACTCAGGGCAATAACTAACACCACAGCAGCTGATTTTGGGATGATGTTGGTGGTGATGTTGGGGGTGATGTTGGGGCAGATGTTGGGGGTGATGGTGTTGGTGATGGTGGTGATGTTGATTGTGGTGATGTCGATTGTGGTATGGGTATGTACGTGGGTATGTATGAACCTGCTCCAACCCATCTCTTGGTGTGTTATCTGGTGAGCCATGTCTACATACAGGGAAGTATGAATATGTTATCTGTGGATGGATGTGTGGCATTTTCCCTGGACTGACCCAAAGACACTCACACTCAATCCCTCTCACACTCCTTCTCTCCCTTCTTCTCACACTCTCTCCCTTCCTTTCACAGTAACACTGTACTCCATCTCACAGTCCCACCATTCATCTCTCCCTCTCATCCTCTCTCCCTTCTTCTCTCCATCTACCTCTCCCCCTTTCCCTCCCTCATTCTACCTCCTTCCTTCCTTCTCTGTTGGCTGTTGGCAGGCAGTTTGGCAGAGGGGAACATTGACCTGATGCCCCGTTGCAGCAGGCACCGCTGCCAACACTCGAGCACAGTCTGGAGCGACCGCTCACACCCCTCCATCCCACCTTCTCTCCCCCTCCTCCTTTCCTCCTCTCCCAGAAAAGGAAGACAGACGGATGGAGACAAGTTTGTCTGGGTTGAAAACTCTAAAGTAAGTCAGAGCGACAGGAAGATGAGAGCGGGAAGGTCCTGAGGCAAATACCACACACAGCACAGCTAGCTAAGTCTCCCACTGTCTGACTCACTTCAATCAAAACCAAAATGTTTTTTTTTTCACTCAAATTCCAATTACATGTGGTGAGCTTCAGTGCTTCAGATCTTTTAGATTGGCTGGTGTTTATAGGACAAGCAACGGTAGTGCAGCTCCTAACACAACTACATATGCATGTCTCTCAAATGTGGTGATGAACTCTGTCTGAACTAGAGGTCTTCATGGGTCCAAAATGTTGGAACCACACCCGGAACGACCCGAACACAATCATACCCGACCCGAATGGACTGATCATATTTATTAAATGGAGACCAGGACCTGAACGGATCCGAGAACAATCAGACCTGAACCCGAATGGACAGGAGGACAACTTGACCTAGACTCGATTGGACAGGAGGACAACTTGACCTAGACCCGATTGGACCTGAGGACAACTTGACCTAGACCCGATTGGACCTGAGGACAACTTGACCTAGACTCGATTGGACCTGAGGACAACTTGACCTAGACCCAATTGGACCTGAGGACAACTTGACCTAGACCCGATTGGACCTGAGGACAACTTGACCTAGACCCGATTGGACCTGAGGACAACTTGACCTAGACCCGATTGGACCTGAGGACAACTTGACCTAGACCCGATTGGACCTGAGGACAACTTGACCTAGACCCGATTGGACCTGAGGACAACTTGACCTAGACCCGATTGGACCTGAGGACAACTTGACCTAGACCCGAATGGACAGGAGGACAACTTGACCTAGACCCGATTGGACCTGAGGACAACTTGACCTAGACCCGATTGGACCTGAGGACAACTTGACCTAGACCCGAATGGACAGGAGGACAACTTGACCTAGACCCGATTGGACCTGAGGACAACTTGACCTAGACCCGATTGGACCTGAGTGACAAAACAAGTATGTTTATCATGTTGCTCTCCTGGTTAACAAATAGGTCCTTAAATGTTGGCTAGGCCTTCTATGAGTTAGTAAATTCACCTTATTAGCATAAAATAAATATCTGATAGGCAATGCAGAGCAGTGGCCAGGTCCATTTGAGTCCACTCAGGTCTATCAGCTGTAGTTATATAGACCCGAGACCTGACGACAACCAAACAGGACCCGACCCGGACCTGAGGGAAAAGTTAGAATTTCAGACCCTGAACTTCCTCTGGCCCGGGTCAGGTCTCGGGCATATCGGGTTCACCCTGATCAATGAAGACCTCTTGTCTGAAATATATTTCCCTATATTCCCTGTAATTACTTGCATTAAATCAGGTTAAGATGTTCTATTATTTAGACAAGGTTACTGTCGTAAGTTAGAGGTCAGGGAGTCAGGACCAGACTATGCCCTGCACTGTGCCACCCTACGGCACTGTGCCTGTCTCTCTTGCTCTCTCTCTCCCCCTCTCTCTCTCTCCATCTCCCTATCCATATTCCTCCCACAGCACTGCTCTGCTCTGATGGGACATCTGTTGTCTTCCTGAAAGCGAGGGAGGGAGCTGCGATAAATCCACTTGGAAAAGAAGGAACCATCAGGAGAGGAAGGATGAACTGACCGGCTGTCTCCCTGGCTCCCTCCCTACACACATTCCTTCACAACACAAAGTGGAGTTTAAAACAGGTCGTGAGGAGGACGGCTTTGAAATGTACTGTAGGTACACATGTACTGTAGGTGCAAATGTACTGTAGGTAGTACCACATCAATATGACTTTGATCCTGTAAACCTGCAGCAGTGAAGATGAGACGGAGACACCAGAGACAAAGAGAGAAAGAGAGAGAGAGAGAGCAGTGGGGAAGGATCCCAGGTACCCATCGAATTACACAACCGAGCTGGCAGTGAACACAGAGAGGAGACACAGCAGCACACAGCCAGTGTTCTTCCTGCTAGCTTATTAACCACATCTCACCCTCTCTCACTCCCTTCCTCCCTATCACCCTCTTCTCCTTCTTCTCTCTCTTCCTTCTTCCCTCTCACCCTCTCTCCCTCCCTTCCGTCCACCCTCTCTTCCTTCTTCCCTCCCTCCACCCAGAGCCAGTGGTAAACACTGAACCACAAGGCCAGTAACCTGCTAAACTGACTCATTCCTTAGCTCCCAGCCTACGTACATGTTCCTAGGGTACGGTAATGGGAACGGTAATGCCACACACTCATGGCTGTTAGTGTGAGGCCAGGCCTGGCATCAGATGGGCTGACATAGAGGTTCTGTCCTAAATGGCCCTGATCGACCATGGCCTGGTAAAAAGTAGTGCACTATGTAGGAAATAGGGTGCCATTTGGGATGCAGGAGATAGAGTTATCATCCCTGGTGGATTATTTTACCATTAGTAATGTTGTGATCGGGGTGGCAAGTAGCCTAGTGGTTAGAGTGTTGGGCCAGTAACCAGAAGGTTGCTGGATCGAATCCCTGAGCTGACAAGGTAAAAATCTGCCGTTCTGCCCCTGAACAAGGCAGTTAACCCCCTGTTCCCTGGGAAGATGTCATTGTAAATAAGACTTTCCTAGTTAAATAAATAAATCTATCAACAACATGGTTGTTTTCTTATTTTAGCTTCTGTGTGTCCATGTCTTTGGATGGCTGATCTAGAACACACAGTGGAGAGGATAGCGCCAGCCAACTAGCTGTTAGTAGCCCTTTCCTGCAGTCAAATGACCAAATTATCCTCTAGTGGCCTCATGGGTGGAATGTGATGTAAATAAAATGCAATATTGGGATACAAACTCAAAGTTGAATAGATTTCAACTCTATATCTGACATGGTATGGGTGTCTTCATTTTTTTTAAGCCTATAACAATGTGTGTGAGGTGTATACTTTTATTTAAAAGTAGATTTGTTTAAGACTACCAAGAAACACTGTGTGACCATTATTTAGCCCACTGTAGTAAAAGCACTCCAACAATGACACTCCAACAATGACACTCTCATTTGCTATGAACACGACTCAGGAGTGGACAGCGACCGCATCCTCCTGGCTTCAAACTACCACGCAAACCCTCAAGGTGTGCCTGTGGTGGAGTTAAAAAATGTAGACTCACCGAGAGGTTGAAAGAGAAGGTTCCAACATCACTTTGAATGACTTCAAATGAAAGTGACTCTCCCCTAAGCTTTGGTGAAACATCAGTTAACAGCACGCACAGACAGACAGACAGACAGACAGACAGACAGGCAGACAGACAGACAGACAGACAGACAGACAGACAGACAGACAGACAGACAGACAGACAGACAGACAGACAGACAGACAGACAGACAGACAGTGTCATGATGGGAAGGAGGATACAGCCTGTTGAGAACAGGAGCACACAATAAAGAGAGAGAGAGAGAGAAATAGATAGAGATCCTGTATTTTTTCCACCTTGTTCTGCCGCAGAAATCTCCCCCCTGCCAGCCTCAACCAGCCAGACCCGGCTGGGTCCTGGAAGTGGGAAGGTGTGAGGAGCACCATGGATGCATACAACACTGTCTGTCTGTCTATCGTCCGTCTGCAACACATGCAGAAGAGGAGGAGGAGGAGGGTCCCCCCCACCCACCCGTCCTCCCACAGAGGAGTTTCCATATCAGTGCTCTGCCACCGTCAACACATCAGCCAGTGTCTCCCACAAACTTCCTAAACAAAGTTCACAGACACATCCCACACCACAAGGATACAGCAGTCCGGTAGCCTCTCTCATAATGCCTTACTTTTTAGTTGAACGTTTTCTACAACCTTTCCTACTTTCTCTTGGCACACTTTTTTACTTTTCAACAGATCCCTCCTGTCTGCATGAGAGAAAACCCGGACAGAAAGAAAATATGTGGTTGTTTCTCCCCAAGCACTGACATCATTAATTGCTTTTTAATTCAACCCCCAAATACAGATGTGTTTCAGTTTAATAATTGCTTGCTAATCAGTTAATCCAAACAATTACTTCTGTTTTGTTTCCCTCTTACCAATGTACCCAATAACCCTTTGCACCATGAGAATCTGCAGAGGAACACACAACAGCGTTACCCAGTTACCCCATCACCAGTGTTCTGTTAAACAAACTGTAGAGGGTAAACAATGTATCCCCTTTAAAACTTCAACAAAAACAGCATCAACAAGCACAACAATATGTAACACTTGAATACCCTATGTATAATGCATTATAAGCACCATGTGTTCTTTTTTGATGGCAATCTGTATTGCTTCCTGGTAACTGGTAGCCTATCTAAAGCCTTAATGGTGGACAGGTTAGACAAATCCGTCAACAGGACGTCTGAATGTAAAGGGAGTCGAGGAGGGAGGGAGGGACAGAGAGCGTCAGAGACAACAGAGCAGTGACAGAGAGCTTGACACCAACTGGGCTGCTGCTGTCTCCTGATGCAAGTTTTTTTTTTGTTATTTTTAGTTTCAATTAATTACTCGTAGAATATAATCTCCGCAAATCGTACCGCTGATGCCGCTCAATCTCCTTCTGAACTGAGGAGAAAACGAAATCCTTCAACCGCTGGCATAAAGCTGAAATGAGACATTCACTTTGCATTATACCATATTGAGCCAAATACCTCTCTACCCTATTCAAAGAGCTCTTCATAGGCTTATCTGAAAGACTGATGGCATGTTGAAATAGCACAATGGTTAAGCTGAAAGGAGATGTTGGCCAGAAATTAAGGTATTAAACTCTAAAGAGTGTGTGTTTGGGGCGGGGGGGGGGGGGGGGGGGGGGGGGGGGGGTTATTCAGCTATTTGATTGGGAATTTTAGGACCTCTTTAGGGATACATACCAGGGATTTTCTTTATTTCCACTGTTTTCTACACAACTATGAAATAACACATGGAATCATGTAGTAACCACAAAAGTGTTAAAATCAAAATATATTTTAGGTTCTTCAAAGTAGCCACCCTTTGCCTTGATGACAGCTTTGCACACTCTTGGCATTCTCTCAACCAGCTTCATGAGGTAGTCACCTGGAATGCATTTCAATTAACAGACGTGTTTTGTTAAAAGTTCATTTGTGGAATTTCTTTCCATTTTAATTAGTTTGAGTCTATCAGTTGTGTTATGACAAGGTAGGGGTGGTATACAGAAGATTTGGTATTTATTTATTTAATTTATTTATTCTATTTGGTAAAAGACCAAATCCATATTATGGATTATGGATTACAGGAACACGTTTGTTTTAGTTCCAAAAACGAGAGCACTACGTAATTCAAACGTGCTCAAAAAACGGAACATAAAAGTAGAGTGCGTAAACTAACACCACACGACATGAAACAATTACACACAAAACGTGATGGGAAACAGAGGGTTAAATACAAGTAGATTGATTGGGGAAATGAAAACCAGGTGTGTATGGAAACAAGACAAGACAAATGGATATATGAAAAACGGAGCGGTAATTGCTAGAAAGCCGGTGACGTCGATCGCCGCCCGAACAAGGAGAGGAGCCGACTTTGGCGGAAGTCGTGACAGTGTGAATCAGGCCTTCATGGTCAAATTGCTGCAAAGAAACCACTACTAAAGGACACCAATAATAAGAAGATACTTGCTTGGGCCATGAAACACGAGCAATGGACAGTAGACTGGTGGAAATCTGTCCTTTGGTCTGATGAATCCAAATTTGAGATATTTGGTTCCAATCGCTGTGTCTTTGTGAGACGCAGAGTAGGTGAATGGATGATCTCTGCATGGGTGGTTCCCACTGTGAAGCATGGAGGAAGAGGTGTGATGGTGTGGGGGTGCTTTTCTGGTGACACTGTCTGTGATTTACTTAGAATTCAAGGCACACTTAACCAGCATAGCCACCACAACATTCTGCAGCATTACGCCATCCCCTCTGTTTGCTCTTAGTGGGACTATAATTTGTTTTTCAACAGGACAATGACCCAAAACACTCCTCCAGGCTGTGTAAGGGCTATTTTACCAAGGAGAGAGAAGGAGTGCTGCATCAGATGACCTGGCCTCCACAATCAGCTGACCTCAACCCAATTGAAATTGTTTGGGATGAGTTGGACAGCAGAGTGAAGGAAAAGCAGCCAACAAGTGCTCAGCAGATGTGGGAACTCCTTCAAGACTGTTGGAAAAGCATTCCTCATGAAGCTGGTTGAGAGAATGCCAAGAATGTTTTCTCCTTTTCTGCTGATATTAATCAATCCCTTTTAAAACACCTATTAAGGTAAAGCAACGGCTTTGTTTGAGAAGTTTGAGAATCTAATTGAAAAGCGTGTGTACATACAGGCTAGCATGCAGTAGAGGTTCCATTGACTCTGAGGGAGGACTGAGGGAGATAATGGAATCGATCCCTCAAACTGCTTAAGGTAAGCAAAGGAAAATCACATCATGTGACCATCCCCTCCCCCTCATGTGCTAATTTATTTACCCAATATAACCCAGGGGCCTGTGATGCAGATAGAGCCTTGAGCTGGACAAGCCGGTTTGAGCCGTTTACTGCTGCCTGAGCCAAGACCAAGGGCTGGGGGGACGGGAGCAGGGGAGAGGGAGGCTGAGGGCTGGGGATGGAGGGAGAGAGGGAGGCTGAGGATGGGGGGGAGAGAGAGAGGGAGGCTGAGAGCTGGGGATGGAGGGAGAGAGACAGAGAATGAGGCTGAGGGCTGGGGATGGAGGGAGAGAGGGAGACTGAGGATGGGGGGAGAGAGAGAGGGAGGCTGAGGGCTGGGGATGGAGGGAGAGAGACAGAGAATGAGGCTGAGGGCTGGGGATGGAGGGAGAGAGACAGAGAATGAGGCTGAGGGCTGGGGATGGAGGGAGAGAGGCAGAGAATGAGGCTGAGGGCTGGGGATGGAGGGAGAGAGGCAGAGAATGAGGCTGAGGGCTGGGGATGGAGGGAGAGAGACAGATAAGAAGGCTGAGGGCTAGGGCTGATGATGGAGGGAGCGAAGGAGGCTGAAGGCTGGGGATGGAGGGAAAGAGAGAGAGGGAGACTGAGGCCTGGGGATAGAAGGGGAGAGAGGGGGAGGCTGAGGGAGGGGGAGGGGTGAGGGCTGAGGATGTAGGTAGAGGGGGACGAGAGAGAGGGATGCGGAGGGCTGGGAGGGAAAGAGAGGCAGGCCGAGGGCTGAGGATGGAGGGAGAGAAGGACGAGAGAGAGAGAGAGGGATGCAGATGGTTGGGGGGGAGAGAGAGGCAGGCCGAGGGCTGGGGATGCATTAGAGAGTAATAGAGGAAAGCAAAAGGAAGAAAGGCATAGAGGGAGAGAGGGAGGAGAGGGCTGGTCAGAGAGAGGGAGAGGGTGGGGGGGCTGAGGGCTGGGGGGAGTGAGGGAGGCTGAGGGCTGGGGGGAGAGAGGGAGTGAGTGGGGGTGTACATTGGCTCTGGAACAGAGAAGTAGAGGAGAGGGAGAGTGCTCCAGGCTGGGGCTCAGGGTGTGTACAAAGTGCACTGTGCAGTCTCAGAATGTGTTAAGTGAACTGTGCCTGTGTGTATGTGTATATATATATATGTTTGTGCTCCTGGGGTGTGTGAACTGGTCCTGTTCCAGGTGGTAAAAGCATTAGGGCTCCTGGTGGCAGAGATGAAATGTGCCACAGCCACCATCTGCTGATGAGTCACTCTTCCTGTGCCTCTCTCCCTGCTTCCACTGTGCACAGGGACACGGGCCAGACACTAAAACGTGACCTGTGTATGTGTGTGCGTGCGTGCGTGTGTGCATATGTGTGTGAGAGAGAGAGAGAGTGAGTGAAATGAGAAAGAGAATGAGATAGAACGTGTGAGTGAGTGAGAGAGAGAAGAGAGAGAAAGAGAGAGAGAGAGAGAGAGAGAGGACTTGAAGAGAGAGAGGGAGAGAGAGAGAGAGAAGAGAGAGAGAGAGAGGACTTGAAGAGAGAGAGGGAGAGAGAGAGGACTTGAAGAGAGAGGACTTGACAATAACTAATTTACATTAGAGAGGCTATGACCTCGGTCATCACTGACGAGTCATGTTACTAGTGGCTTACAGACTGCAGCTCTTACTTTACATAGGCATTGAGTGGAACAGTTCTTCTACCTACTAGCTGAAAAAGGCAAGGAAAATGTAAAGGCATACAGGGCATATTTTAATTTGAAAGAACAAAAAAAGAAAAAAGGCTAGGCGGTTCTGGCAGATGTTGAAACAAAGGAGGAAGGCTGTGAAGATATCTAAAAGTCTAAACGTGTTTTGACATATTACCATAAATGCATTCTGAGAGAGAAAGTTTTGAGAAACATGCTCAGAGTCCAGTCCAGTGTGTTGCTGTGATGGGTGAGCATCAGTTTAGGGAGGAAGTTCATCCGGAGAGGCGAGCCACAAACTAAATGTGAAAAGTAAGAGCTAGCAGGCTCCTACTCCCCAGTCAGTAATCTCCCCAGTCAGTACTTTGACCGTGCCAAGACTAATGCAGGCATGCATGCTGCCTCCTAGATAGATGCACCAAAACAACGCTTCTGCCTCTCTGTGACAGCTCCCCACCTCCGGCCAACACTGACCCAAATCATCTTCTCTCCTTTTAGTCTCCTTTCCTTTCATGTCCTTTCCTCTCCTCTCCTCTCACCTCATTTCCTCTCCTCTCCTCTCACCTCATTTCCTCTCCTCTCGAACCTCACATCTACACATATTTTATTTAAAACTAAGCACATTTATGATATTTTATTTCTGTACTCTGATAACTTTCTCATTTGAGAACAGAGATACTTTATTTGTCATTTCCAAAGCCCAAGCATTGATCACATTCGCTCATTCAACAATATGGTTTTCATATTTGCTTTAGCTGAAGAGCTAATATGTTCAACTAAATTAAATAATCAAATATGAACTCTAATTCTGAGGTGAGACAGTTATAACGCTCTGGGTTTTAACAGAAACAGGAAGTCCTGTGGTACGACACAGACCTCGGATAAAGACCTTATTGCTTTAATAAAGCACAGAACCCTGGAACAGAAAAAGGCAGAGGCCTGAGAGTTGAGATCGGCTTTTATCTTCATGAAAAACGTTCCTGTCCTGAAATATTCCCATAAAACGCTGCCCGCTTGACTGGCACATCTATATTCCATCCCGTTTGAGGTGGGCGGTGCATAATGATATTTCTGGGCTCAGTGAAAAATGTCTGTGTTCTGGTAATGGCTCACTGACAAGGCTGTGGAATACAAATCTACCTGCATGGTGTTTACTGGGCTGGTTCTGCTCTGCACAACAAACTGCCACATGTCTGACAGATCAAACACGTTGAGTAGGATCATTGAGTGGAGGCATGTAGATGGGGGAGGAAAGCACCACACAACAGCTGCGTTCTAAAAGTAGTGCAGGGGAATAGGGTGCAATTTGGGAAACAATGGCCTTTCTGAATGGATACCGTTATGTGAAGCACAGGAGGAAATGTGATGCAACTGCATCGTGGTATATGAAACACAGTATATATAGTACGAGGTCTGACTGGTGCCACCTAAATATATACATTTTCACCAGGGACTTACTAACAGCATCCTACAGTGATTCTCAATCACCTCTCGTTTGATCTCTCGTTCTTCTCTCCTCTACTTTCCCCCTCTCCTCTCTGTGTGTGAGTGATGTATTGACAGGGCCTGTTAGTGATGTATTGACAGGGCCTGTTAGTGATGTATTGACAGGGCCTGTTAGTGATGTATTAACAGGGCCTGTTAGTGATGTATTGACAGGGCCTGTTAGTGATGTATTGACAGGGCCTGTGGCTGCAGAGTAGTGGAGAAAGCTGCTTTTTAATTAGGAGTGGTGAGCCAGCAACACAGGGAGGGGGGGTGCTGTGAGATCAAGGACAAGAGCAAAACTTAGGAGAGAGAGAGAGAGAGAGAGAGAGAGAGAGAGAGAGAGAGAGGAAAGAGAGAGAGAGAGAGAGAGAGAGGAAAGAGAGAGAGAGAGAGAGAGAGAGAGCGCGAAAGAAAGAGAGAGAAAGAGAGAGAGAGAATTAAGTCTTAGTGTGTTTTTAGAGAGGATGTACTGTATGCTATTAACACCTGTCAAGAACGTATTAAATGTGTCCATTCATTGTTAATCAGGGGTAAACATTACAGCGGATGCATTGTTTTTAAATCATCAAAAAGTAATTTTGGCACCTGTAGTGCGACCCAGATGCACACAACAGGGCAAGAGAGCCAAGTCATTCACATTAACATATGACAGCTGGCCACAGAGCAATTCAGAAACAATCTGGTGCCAGTCTTCATATAGCTCAGACATAAGAGACAACTTATCCTCAGGCAACAACAGAGAGAATACCATTGATGTCTATGGGAGACACTGACTGAGATGATAGAGACAGGAAGACACACAGTCTAAAGAGCCGAGATAGAACAACCCCAAGAGTCTCCACACTCACAGACTTCAACACACATCTCACATCTAACATGGCTCCACACACGTACGCACACAAACACACACAGTCTACATTAATTTCCTCTCACTCGCACCCTGTCGCAGCAGCAGAGCAGTCATGTGACTTTTCTGTCTTCACAGGCCTGTGAGTGACTACCAGCAGGCACGCCACTGCCGTGAATCTTCGTTAGCACAAATGCTGCTTAATTCACTGTTCATTAATTAGAAGAAGACATGTGGCTATGTCATAAACAGGTAATGCTCTGAAACACAGAAACAGGGAGAAACACACAAGACACTGTAAAATAAGAACAAAATGGAATAACTGTTTACTATTCCCCACATGTCCATGTCTATAAGAACACCTGCTAGGTGTGTAAAAGCAATAATCTGTAGCAAATGCATGTTTGTTACAGATATCATGCATCAAATGCATTGATTTCATGGTAGATTGTATAAGGAAAAGAGTGAAAACTAAAACGAAGCTGGACGTGTGAGTTTTTTTTTTACAACTTACATTTTAGCAAACGCCTCGATTTACAGGAGCAATTAAGATTAAATGCCTTGCTCAAGGGCACATCAAAATACTTTTCACCTAGTTGGCCAAGGGGTTCAAACCAGCAAGCTTTCAGTTACTGGCCCAACGCTCTTAACTGCTAGGCTTCCTTCCACCCCACAACTTCCAGATGTATTTGAAATATTATTCTTGAGATACTGTATCGGTTTGTTGAAATATGAATAGTTCCATAGAGCCTTCACCAATGAATTACAGTCATTTTGACAATTGAAATGTATGTTAAAGACACATTTAAAACGTGTTCCCAATCTAACGTACTGTCATTTACCCAGAAATCCCAACAGAGGCTTGAATGAGCAGTACTAGTCTTTATGACAAGCCACCAAAATATAACTAAGGGAAATATATTCTCCTCCTGAGCTGTTTTTCCTGCTTAATGTTTGCATTATTTATGCGTCGGAGTGAATGTGAATGTCCTGCTATATTCTGCTATATTAAATGACCTTTCATGATAATTGCATCTCAGTGTTTGAGCCTAAAGGTAGATAGATGTTATGTAACAGGATAACTATGCTGTATGTTAGTTTAAAATGGCAAACATTTGCAGTTCTCCTTTAGATGACTGGTGTGCATCATTAAGTCTTTGCATTAAACAAATCAGGTTTCAAGAAAAGGTTTCTGTAGCTATATTGAGGCCCATCACATGACCCCACACATGCAGGAGAGTAGGTGATGGGTCTTAATAGATCTTGTGTGCTTACACTGCCAATGCGTGACATGACATCCAACTCAGTTTGACCCTTAGAGAATGCTGATAAGCACAACGCTCCAGTGTGTTGCTACAGGAGGAAAGACTCACAGAGCCACAATGTCTAGAAGAATAGGTGTGAATCAACACAGACTAACCATGGCAGATGATCAGGTAACATACTGTAGATAGAAGAACAGCCCAATATATATGTCCTCTAAACTAACAACAACAACAACCTCAGGATTAAATATAAAATAAATTTAAAAAATCAACAAAATGTCCAGTTTCACAACTTAAGGCACCATCTCCAAGTATTATTTTGATTAAAATTATTTAAAAAACAGACTGTAGAGACTTGAAATGGAGGAGGATGAGGAGGATGAGGAGGAGGAGGAGGGGATGTTGGGTTTATTGGATAAAAATAAGCCTTCTTGCTCACAGGAAAATCTTGAAACCACATTATAGCGATGTGACATTAGATGGAGCCAGCTGTGCCTCTAGTTGTCACATGTCACCTTCAATCTAGCAGCACAGTAACGGAGGCTGCGTTTCAAATGGAAGCATGTTCCCTATATAGTACACTACATTTGACCAGGGCCCATAGAGCTCTGGTCAAAAGTAGCGCACTAGAACTAAAGGGAATAGGGGGATGGCAACTGGGACACAACCAACAAGAGAGATGCTCCTCTGGTCTCGTCTGGACAGAGAGGACCCTCTGCTGGCTTTAAAGCTACAATCTGGGATTTGTTTCTCAGCAAAACAGCAGCCCATCAAGTGTTTTCCTGTACAGCTGAGATATTGGGCTGTGGATATGTATTTTTTTACTTAACTCGCAAAGTCAGTTAAGAACAAATTCTTATTTACAATGACGGACTAATTGTGCACTGTCCAATTGTGCGCCGTGTGATGCGGCCTGGATTTGAACCAGGTACTGCAGTGACACCTCTTGCACTGAAATGCAGTGTCTTAGACCACTGAGCCCCTCGGGAGCCCCATTTAACCCCTCTCTAAGATTCAATGGGTAAGGATCAAGAGTTGAACTGATTCCCAGATCCCACATTGTACCTTTAACATCTCTCACTGTGTCCCCCAGCCAACCAGGTTCACTGGTTTTATTGCAAGGCTTTCAACTTTTGCTCTGTCTGCACTGAGCTGAGCAGAGCTGCTCGAGGTTAAAGAACAAATCATTTGTCATCAAGCCTTGTTAGAGCAACTTGTTAGAGCAACTGTCATCTAGAAAGCTTTCGACTGTGGGGCATTATGCTACAATGTTGACGACGACAGTAATCAGTCATCATGATTAGTGATCATTGGTCAAACCTGTATTGATTCTTATAATGTTCTCTTCCTTCTCTTAGCCTCAGACCTCACTATGACTATTATTATTCTGCTCAGAAAAGCTAGAATACATACTTCTATGGGGAATAAAATATATTTAAAACAAATAACAGATAGACAAGCCCCCCTCTTCAGTCTACCCCCTCCTTTTTCGAACATTCTGTTAAAAATCGTGCAACATTTCAGCGTCCTGCTACTCATGCCAGGAATATAGTATATGCATATGATTAGTATGTGTGGATAGAAAACACTCTGAAGTTTCTAAAACTGGTTAAATCACGGCTGTGACTATAACAGAGTGTGTGTTTCATCGAAAAGCGCAAGAAAAACTGGTCACTGAAAACTGAAAAAAATATCCATGCGCCACTTGCATGTATTGTTTAAGGGACACCAAATTAAATAGGGCCGAGATTGCAATTCCTACACGATGTCGCCAGTCTTGTCATTTTCCTGAGAGTTATTTCTTGGTCAAACAAAGGAGAGAGATTCCATTCCATCCGGTCTCCGACAGGACGTCTTGGAAGAGAGATTTCCCAAACATGATTTGAAGACGTGGAGCAATTGAATACACATCGCCCCGTGTTCAATTTGATAGATTATTAACGTTTACTAATACCTAAAGTTGGATTACAAAAGTATTTCGAAGTGTTTTGTGAAAGTTTATCGTCGACTTTTTTAATTTTAACGCTGCGTTTTGAAACGGTGTTTTTTTCTGAATCACACAGTTTCCATAGATTAGATGGATATTTTGGGTATATATGGACTGATTTAATCGAAAAAAAGACCCAATAGTGATGTTTATGGGGCATATAGGAGTGCCAACAAAGAAGCTCGTCAAAGGTAATGAATGTTTTATATTTTATTTCTGCTATTTGTGTAGCGCCGGCTTATTTTGTTTACGTCGCCTTCAGGTATTTTGGGGTGTTGCATGCTATCAGATAATAGCTTCTCATGCTTTCACCGAAAAGCATTTTAAAAATCTGACTTGTTGGCTAGATTCACAACGAGTGTAGCTTTAATTCAATACCCTGCATGTGTTTTAATGAACGTTTGAGTTTTAACGAGTACATTTACCATTTAGCGTAGCGCATTTGCATTTCCAGGTGCCTAGTTGAGACATCTGCGTCTCAAGTAGGAGCAAGAAGTTAAGACACAGCTGCATGTAAACTCTCACATTTTTCAACATGTTTTTTTACAATAGATTTTGAGTTAGATAAACTTTTTCGGCAGGTACATACTTTTCGACAGGTACATACTTTTCAGCAGGTACATACTTTTCGGCAGGTACATATTTTTCAGCAGGTACATACTTTTCAACAGGTACATACTTTTCGACAGGTACATACTTTTCGACAGGTACATACTTTTCGACAGGTACATACTTTTCAGCAGGTACATACTTTTCAACAGGTACATACTTTTCGACAGGTACATACTTTTCGACAGGTACATACTTTTCGACAGGTACATACTTTTCAACAGGTACATACTTTTCGACAGGTACATACTTTTCGGCAGGTACATATTTTTCAGCAGGTACATACTTTTCAACAGGTACATACTTTTCGACAGGTACATACTTTTCGACAGGTACATACTTTTCAACAGGTACATACTTTTCGACAGGTACATACTTTTCGGCAGGTACATACTTTTCGACAGGTACATACTTTTCGGCAGGTACATACTTTTCGGCAGGTACATACTTTTCGACAGGTACATACTTTTCGACAGGTACATATTTTTCAGCAGGTACATACTTTTCAACAGGTACATACTTTTCGACAGGTACATACTTTTCAGCAGGTACATACTTTTCAACAGGTACATACTTTTCGACAGGTACATACTTTTCAGCAGGTACATACTTTTCAGCAGGTACATACTTTTCAGCAGGTACATACTTTTCGACAGGTACATACTTTTCGACAGGTACATATTTTTCAGCAGGTACATACTTTTCGACAGGTACATACTTTTCGACAGGTACATACTTTTCGACAGGTACATACTTTTCGGCAGGTACATACTTTTCGGCAGGTACATACTTTTCGGCAGGTACATACTTTTCGGCAGGTACATACTTTTCGACAGGTACATACTTTTCGACAGGTACATACTTTTCGGCAGGTACATACTTTTCGGCAGGTACATACTTTTCGACAGGTACATACTTTTCGACAGGTACATACTTTTCGACAGGTACATACTTTTCGGCAGGTACATACTTTTCGACAGGTACATACTTTTCGACAGGTACATACTTTTCGGCAGGTATATACTTTTCGGCAGGTACATATTTTGCGGCAGGTACATATACGGGATGCTACCCTCCACAGCACGGCCTTTGCTCCAGATCAAAAATCCAAACCTACAACCTAATTTTGACCAAAATTAACCAGAGATTGCTGCTTCCAAGGTTATTTTTTCCCAAGCTATACAGAGGGTGCTCTAGCAAACAAACAGCAGAGACCTCAGGACACCATCCATCCTGGAACTGAGTGAGTAGTGTTTGGTCTGATGCTATTTTCAAAGCCCCTCCAAAAAAATGGAAAAATTTAAAAGAAAGTACATGACAATGATATATTTTATTTTATGGGGACTGAATGCTGAGTTAAGGCTCCCAGGCCTGCAAGGACAGACCAGATACAAATTCAATTAGAACTAAGGTGTGAAGTAAAAGGGGTCGAGGTCTTTGAGCCCAACAAGTGGCAGGAGCCTTTGAAGCATCCTCTGAAGACCCCTCCTGCTGTTCAAAGACCAGTCACTGGCATTTTCTACAAGAAATCTGCCTCCAGAAATAAAAGTGGGTGTGACACCTACTCCTTTTGCCTGCTGCTTGGATTCCACCTGGCGATCTGTTCACCGCCTGCCCTGGCCTGTCTCCCCCTGTCTGGTACAGGTACCCCCACCACACTCCCCCCTCTCTCCCTGTCCTGTCTCCCCCTGTCTGGTACAGGTACCCCCACCACACTCACCCCTCTCTCCCTGGCCTGTCTCCCCCTGTCTGGTATAGGTACCCCCACCACACTCACCCCTCTCTCCCAAGCTTTTGCTCGCCTCCAGCACTCACGCACTGTTGGGGCGAGTGACTCTGAACTTACAATGGCTAGCCCCAAGTCGTTATATATATTATTTTTTTCTTGTGCATTTTGCTATTTGCCTTATGACCGCTGCATACTTTGTTGACTACAAACTTTCTTTACCCAACTGTGGAACAGCCTATGTTTGTTCCCACACTTGAGACTGACTCTCTATTGGTTACACAGACTTGTGACCCCCCATCCTATTCTAACCACCTCTCGCCGGCTTTGTATTCATGTTACCCGATGAAATTGCTGTACAATATGATCTTGTTGCCATCTGATGCACATTCAGATGTCATAAATCAGCACTGCAGTTCTCCCTGTCCTCTGCCGTGCCTTGACTGTATTACAGTTTATAATATCTGGAAATGTGCCTGGCCCATCTACTGTTGCTAGCCTCAATTCTGACTTGTCCTCTGATATCTGCTTCACTGATTTCTGCTCTAGTAAAAGACTGGGTTTTCTGCACGTTAACACTAGAAGCTTATGACCTAAAATGTATCAATTGAAAGTGTGGGTTCACAGCTCCAATCCAGATGTGTTGGTCATTACTGAGACGTGGTTAATGAAGAGTGTTTTGAACACTGGCATTAACCTTTCTGGTTATAACCTTTTTCGGCAAGACAGATCTTCCAAAGGTGGGGGAGTGGCATTTGGCAAATTGCTCGGCACACGCATACTCAGGCTGACTGGCTATCGTTCAGGCAAATGAGAAATAAGTGCACTCAAGCTATCCGGAAGGCCAAAGTTAGTTACTTTAAGGAGCAGTTCTCTCTCTATGGGTCTAACCCCAAAAAGTTATGGAAAACCGTTAAAGACCTGGAGAATAAACCCTCCTCCTCACAGCTGCCCATGTCCCTTATTGTTGATGATCTTTAATCACCACTTCATTAAGTCAGGATTACTATTAGTCTCAGCCATGCCTCCCTGCCCGTCCAACATTTCCTCATCTCCCACCCCTTCTAATGCAACTATCCCTGATGCTTCTCCCTCTTTTTCCTCCGCTACAAAGTTTCTCCCTACAGGCAGTCACTGAGGCCGAGGTGCTAAAGGAGCTCCTTAAACTTGACCCCAAAAAAACATCTGGGTCAGATGGTTTAGACCCTCTCTTCTTTAATGTTGCTGCCTCTATCTTCGCCAAGCCTATGTCCAACCTTTTTACCACGTCTCTCCTTTCTCGGGAGGTTCCCATTGCTTGGAAGGCAGCCACGGTTCGTCCTTTATTTAAAGGGGGAGATCGAGCTGATCCTAACTGTTATAGGCATATTTCTATTTTTCTCTGTTTATCAAAAGTGTTGGAAAAACGTGTCAATAATCAACTGACTGACTTTCTTGATGTCTATAGTATTCTCTCGGGAATGCAATCTGATTTCTGCTCAGGTTATGGATGTGTCACTGGAAACTTAAAGGTACTCAATGATTAAAGGTACTCACTGCCCTTGATTCTAAGCAATATTGCACTACTATTTTTATTGACTTGGCCAAAGCTTTTGATACGGTAGACCATTCCATTCTTGTGGGCCGGCTAAGGAGTATTGGTGTCTCTGAGGAGTCTTTGGGCTGGTTTGCTAACTACCTTTCTCGAAGAGTGCAGTGTATAAAGTCAGAAAATCTGCTGTCTCAGCCACTGCCTGTCACCAACGGAGTGCCCCAAGGTATGTCCCTAGGCCCCACGCTCTTCTCAATTTACATCAACAACATAGCTCAGGAAGTAGGAATCTCTCTCATCCATATATATGCAGATGATACAGTCTTATACTCAGCTGGCCCCTCCCCAGATGTTGTGTTAGATGCTCTACAACAAAACTTTCTCAGTGTCCAACAAGATTTCTCTACCCTTAACCTTGTTCTGAACACCTCCAAAACAAAGGTTATGTGGTTTGGAAAGATGAATGCCCCTCTTCCCACAGGTGTTATTACTACATCTGAGGGTTTAGAGATTGAGGTAGTCATCTAAAACAAGTACTTTGGAGTATGGCTAGACTGTCCTTCTCTCAGCACATATCAAAGCTACAAGCTAAAGTTACATCTAGACTTGGTTTACTCTATTGTAATCGCTCCTCTTTCACCCCAGCTGCCAAACTAACCCTGATTCAGATGACCATCCCACCCATGCTAGATCAAGGAGTCATAATTTATAGATCGGCAGGTAAGGGTGCTCTCGAGCGGCTAGATGTTCTTTACCATTCGGTCATCAGATTTGCCACCAATGCTCCTTATAGGACACATCACTGCACTCTATACCCCTCTGTAAACTGGTCATCTCTGTATACCCGTCGCAAGACCCACTGCTTGATGCTTATTTATAAGCTGCCTGCCATCTAGGACCTCTACACCAGGCAGTATCAGAGGAAGGCCCTAAAAAATGTCAAAGACCCCAGCCACCCCAGTCATAGACTGTTCTCTCTACTACCGCATGGCAAGCTGTACCGGAGTTCCAAGTCTAGGACAAAAAGGCTTCTCAACAGTTTATTCCCTCAAGCCATAAGACTCCTGAACAGGTAATCAAATGGCTACCTGAACTATCTGCATTGTGTCCCCCAACCCCTCTTTTACGCTGCTGCTACTCTCTGTTTATCATATATGCATAGTCACTTTAACTATACATTCATGTACATACTACCTCAATTGGCCCGACCAACCAGTGATCCCGCACATTGGCTAACCGGGCTATCTGCATTGTGTCCTGCCACCCACCACCCGCCAACCCCTCTTTTACGCTACTGCTACTCTCTATTCATCATATATGCAGTCACTTTCACCATATCTACAGCCTGACTAACCGGTGTCTGTATGTAGCCTCGCTACTTTTATAGCCTCGCTACTTTTATAGCCTCGCTACTGGTTTTCACTGACTTTTTACTGTTGTTTTTATTTCTTTACTTACCTATTGTTCGCCTAAAACCTTTTTTGCACTATTGGTTACAGCCTGTAAGTAAGCATTTCACTGTAACCTGTTGTATTTGGCACACGTGACAAATAAACTTTGATTTGATTTGAAACCCTCTTAGACCTCACTGCCCCCTATCTGAGATATCTACTGCAGCCCTCATCCTCCACATACAACACCCGTTCTGCCAGTCACATTCTGCTAAAGGTCCCCAAAGCACACACATCCCTGGGTCACTCCTCTTTTCAGTTCGCTGCAGCTAGCAACTGGAACAAGCTGCAACAAACACTCAAACTGGACAGTTTTATCTCAATCTCTTCATTCAAAGACTCAATCATGGACACTCTTACTGATAGTTGAGGCTGATCTGTGTGATGGATTGTGGTCTCTACCTTCTTGCCCTCTGTGCTGTTGTCTGTGCCCAATCATGTTTGTACCATGTTTTGTGCTGCTACCATGTTGTTTTGCTACCAGGTTTTTGTTGTTGTTGTTGTCTTAGGTCTCTCTTTATGTAGTGTTGTCTCGCTTCTTGTGATGTGTATTTTGTCCTGTATTTATATTGTATTTATTTTTAATCCGCGGCCCCACAGGAGGCGTTTTGTCTTTTGGTAGGCCGTCATTGTAAATAAGAATCTGTTCTTTACTGACTTGCCTAGTTAAATAAAGGTTAAATAAAGGTTAAATGAAAAAATAACAATACAAAACACACACCCATTGACTGGAAACCTACACACATCTTTCAGCACATGTCCATCTGATGACATTCTAATGCCAGTAGAAAATTACCATCTTAAAATGCACTAGAGAGACAACATAACATGAGTCATGTTTCTCCGGAACGCCAAACCTTTTGTTTTGGCCGACTGACTAGTCTAAACCACCAGACAGCCTACCTCCACATTGACCTCTCTCTATCTCCCACAATACAACACAACCACGTTTAAACGTCTAACTCACAAACACACACACACACACACACACACACACACACACACACACACACACACACACACACACACACACACACACACACACACACACACACACACACACACACACACACACACAAAGGAAGGAAAGATACAATCTATATATGATCAATTCCCTGCTTCCCCTGGATGAAAATAACTCATTACAGCTGGGTCTAACTTTCTTTAGGCATTTATTGAGGGTTAGTGATAGCAGGTATCTACACTGCATTCGGAAGGCATTCAGACCCCTTCCCATTTTGTTACGTTACAGCCTTATTCTAAAATGTGTTAAATAAATGTTTCCCTCATCAATCTACACACAATACCCAATAATGACAAAGCCAAAAACAGGCTTTGAATTTTTGCAAATGTATAAAAAAAATCAAAAACAGAAATACCTGAGTTACAGAATGTTCAGACCCTTTGCTACGACTCAAAATTAAACTCTGGTGCATCCTGTTTCCATTGATCATCCTTGAGACATTTCTACAACTTGATTGCAGTCCATCTGTGGTAAATTTAATTGATTGGACATGATTTGGAAAGGCACACACCTGTCTATATAAAGTCCCACAGTTCTCAGTGTACATCCGAGCAAAAACCAAGCCATGAGGTCAAAGGAATTGTACACACAAACCGGTGTGATTAGAACGCTTATTTAGAGCATCCAGTTTCGATTGACACAACTGTCAGCATTTGAGCTAGTAACACAGAAACATTTTGCACAAACAGTCCTTACAAAGTTATGTCCTGATTGTGGCCAGTTTATTTTTGGATGTTCAGACATTCACAGAAGTAGCAACAGCATACACAATCATCCAAACCAGAAAATGAATGCAACATTAATCCTAGCGCTAATTGAGGAAGAAAATGGAGTAACACAAGCAGTCATATTTAGATAACTCTCGGCTGACAGAAACCACAATGTGAATTAGCTAATAGCAATTATGTATAATTCATCACATCACGGGTGAGCTCAACACTGATCAAAATAATTGAATAAAACACAGAAATCGAAAGTAATCCAATGATTGGTAGTTTGTGCGCGCTGCCTTGTTTGTTTTTCGTGTCAACCAAAGATAAGAGGAGACAAGATGAGGTTGGTCTGTTTGCAGTATGCATGTCGAAAAGGGTGTGTCGTCTACAATCTTTATCTTCCCTTCAGTCACTTCTAGAAGTTTACCTGAAAGATGAGTGAACCATTCCTTCACCTCATTATAACATCTTTGGTCTGACAGACGTTTACATAACACCCAGAATGCAATTTATAATGTCAACAAACATGGCGCCACACAAGTGAATACATCTGTAAATACATTATGCTCCATACATACATACTTTATGCTACAGTGTAAACGCCAACACGATATACAGAAAATAAGGCACTTACGTTGAATGGAATGTACACATGTCCAATATTATTGTTTGTAAGGAAAACAACTATGGAGGCAATGTGAGAGCCAGTCAGAAAATGTGGCAGTTCGTGCAAGACTGCGCGAATGTCTGCATACTTGACGTGCGGAAAAAATGGGAAGGGCTCTCCTCGAAGAGGGAATTTGGTCAGGCTCAGTAAAGCCTCAAACATAAATTGTCTACAACACTGAAATGGGCTACTTCTATGTGAATTAATGAGAAAGCGGAACACACAACAATTCAAAATACAATTTGTTAGAAAATAATTTTGACCAGTTGAAACATTAGCAGGCAGCGTAACAAACACATTTTGGAACAGTGATTGCATTCTCACATCACCTGCATAAAACAACTCACGCTGGGACAACCGTTAGAGACATTTGGAACTCATGTGATAAGGTTAAATGGAAGAAGTTTATATCCACCAATACTTTTCCTAGAGCTGAGCAATCGGGTGAGAAGGGCCTTGGTCAGGGAGGTGATCAAGAACCCGATGGTCACTCTGACAGAGCTCCTGAGTTCCTCTGTGGAGATGAGAGAACCTTCCAGAAGGACAACCATCTCTGCAGCACCACCAATCAGGCCTTCATGGTAGAGGGGCCAGACGGAGGCCACTCCTCAGTAAAAGGCAACTCCAGCACACTTGGAGTTTGCCAAAAGGCACTTAAAGGACTCTCAGACTAGGGATGGACGGTATACGTATTTTACTATATACCGGTATTTATGCTCAGACCGGTTTTGGTTTTTACTTTAGCTTCAATAATGCTATTTTAATGTTTGTTTTGTTAAATGTGTTACACTGTGTGTAACGTCCATTTTTATAGTTTACTCCGCTACTTGAGTCATCCCTCTCCGCTCTCTCTCTCTCTCTCCATGCTGCTTCCCACACAGACCTAGTCCCACCCGTCACTCTAGAAGCGCATTTGTTATTGCTTGACCACGAGACACATTCGTTCAGACTGCATGGTCAATGCAGCACATGCAACAATGTTGATGACCATGATGTTGTTTCCACTTTGATCTTAATATAAATCCACAGGCATTCTATAATTACAATAGTTTGTGTTTCTTACATCTGCAAACAACTAGTTTGTATTTTCTTAGCAAGTCAAGCTAAATCGTGTTAGCCACTAATGCTAATCGCTAGTTAGCGGGCCAGCAAATGTAGCTAGCTAATACAGCCTGATACCAGTACTGGTGGAGGCTTAAATCAGCATGGTGTTTGTGTAACTGTATCTTCAAAATCAGAGGAATAGGCAAAGCATGAATATATTGGCTATATGAATAAAGATTTAATGTAGCTAAAGATTATAGGGTCCCCTAGGAAACAATGAACATCACTTTGGTTCCTACCCAGTCACAACAACTTGCATTTTCACTAGTTTCACTAGTGTTGTTTGCCATGTCAAACAACACTGTATTCAAAGTGCCCACTATTATTTACATCCTAACTATAGAATTATAATAAACATTCTATTTCCATGACACCAAAAATTGTCCCTAGTGTTCTGATCTAAATTGCAATTGCAACATTTGGTTAAAAATAAGGCCCATATCGTGGCAGTGTGGAAATTATCTGAAATGAGTGCAGGAAATGCAGAAATTAATGGAAATGCAGGAAATTATTTTAGGTTGAAGTTGAATTGAACATTAAAAAACAATCCTACTGGAGAAAGACCCATTGAAATCATTTAGAATATAATTGTTGCCACCCACGCACTACTCATAAAGCAAATGTAGAACTTTTATTAATCAAAAACATCAAATACTGTCAAACATTTGGAAAACACCATGATATGATATTTGGCCATATCGCCCAGCCTTATTTCAGACAATAAGAAATAAGATTCTCTGGTCTGATGAAACCAAGATTGAACTTTTTGGCCTGAATGCCAAATGTCACATCTGGCACCATTCCCACGAGGAAGCATGGGGGTGGCATCATTATGCTGTGGGGATGTTTTTCAGCGGCAGAGACTGGGAGACTAGCCAGGATCTAGGGAAAGATGAATGGAGCAAAGTACAGAGAGATCCTTGATGAAAACCTGCTCCAGAGCACTCAGGACCTCAGACTGGGGTAAAGGTTCACCTTCCAACAGGACAAGGACCCTAAGCACACATCCAAGACAATGCAGGAGTGTCTTTGGGACAAGTCTCTGAATGTCCTTGAGTGGCCAAGCCAGAGCCCGGACTTGAACATGATTCTAACATCTCTGGAGAGACCTGAAAATATCTGTGCAGCGATGCTCTCCATCCAACCTGACAGAGCTTGAGAGGACCTGAAGAGAAGAATGGGAGCAACTCCCCAAATACAGGTGTGCCAAGCTTGTAGCGTCATACCCAAGAAGACTCTTGGCTGTATTCGCTGCCAAAGGTGTTTCAGCAAAGTACTGAGTAAAGGTCTGAATGTAAATGTGATATTTAATTTTTTTTAAACCTGGTTTTGCTTTGTTATTATGGGGTATTGTGTGTAGATTGATGAGGGGGAGGGAAAAAAACGAATTTAATCAATTTTAGAATAAGGCTGTAATGTAAAAAATTTGGGAAAAAATCAAGGGGTCTGCCATAGAGCAGAGCCCACAATCTCACCCTCTGTTCGCCTGTCAAACTCTAGACCACATTAGCTAGGGGACGCTCCATTTGTGCAGACAATGACTCTGTAACGTATGTGCCTTGCCTGCCTGCCTGCGCTGGCTTCACAGGGACAATTTGTCAACCTAGTGTTGCCACATAGACAATTTAATTCCTTGCTTAACTGGTGCTAGCCACTCCTTAATTGCTTTACATGCACTTTAAATGGGATTTATGCATTTTTCAAGACCCGGCTGTCACTTCCACATGTATGTGTCTTGGAGGGGCCACTGTGTAGGAGGTATCAGAAGAAGGATCATTTGCATGGTAGGGCACTGAAGACGTCTCTTACAGAGGGAGAGAGAAGAGCTAACGATTCCAGGGATTCACCACAAGAACATCAAATACATGGATGTCCCAATTTCCTGGAGGGGTGAGAGTAAATATTGTATATGATGCTAGGCTGGCTGTGTGTTTGTGTGGCTCTAAAAGAGAGATAAGTTAGAGAGTGGTAGTGGAGGTAGAGAGAGTTGGGGGAGATAGAGAGAGGTAGGGGAGATAGAGGTAGTGAAGGTAGAGAGCGGTAGGGGAGGTAGAGAGAGGTAGGGGAGATAGAGAGAGGTCGTGGAGGTAGAGAGAGGCAGGGGAGGTAGAGAGAGGTAGGGGGAAGTAGAGAGAGGTAGGGGAGGTAGAGAGTGGTAGGGGAGGTAGAGAAAGGTAGGGGGAAGTAGAGAGAAGTAGGGGGAAGTAGAGAGAGGTAGAGGGAGGTAGAAAGAGGTAGGGGGAAGTAGAGAGAGGTAGAGAGGTAGGGGAGGTAGAGAGATGTAGGGGAGGTAGAGAGAGGTAGGGGAGGTAGGGGAGGTAGAGAGAGGTAGGGGAGGTAGAGAGAGGTAGGGGGAAGTAGAGAGAGGTAGGGGAGGTAGAGAGAGGTAGGGGAGGTAGAGAGAGGTAGGGGAGGTAGAGAGAGGTAGGGGAGGTAGAGAGGTAGGGGAGGTAGAGAGAGGTAGGGGGAAGTAGAGAGAGGTAGGGGAGGTAGAGAGAGGTAGGGGAGGTAGAGAGAGGTAGGGGAGGTAGAGAGAGGTCGGGCGGTAGAGAGAGGTAGGGGAGGTAGAAAAAGTAGAGAGAGGTAGGGGAGGTAGAGAGCGTTAGGGGAGGTAGAGAGAGGTAGGGGAGGTAGAGAGCGGTAGGGGAGGTAGAGAGAGGTAAGGGGAAGTAGAGAGAGGTAGGGGAGGTAGAGAGCGGTAGGGGAGGTAGAGAGATGTAAGGGGAAGTAGAGAGAGGTAGGGGAGGTAGAGAGCGGTAGGGGAGGTAGAGAGAGGTAGAGGGAAGTAGAGAGAGGTAGGGGAGGTAGAGAGAGGTAGGGGGAAGTAGAGGGAGGTAGAGAAAGGTAGGGGGAAGTAGAGAGAGGTAGAGGGAGGTAGGGGAGGAAGAGAGAAGTAGGTGGAGGTAGAGAGAGGTAGGGGAGGTAGAGAGCGGTAGGGGAGGTAAAAACAGGTAGGGGAGAGTTAGGGAGAGTTCGACAGAGTAATTCATATGAGCATACAGACACTTTCATCCAAAGTGCATTTATAGTTTATATTGATATGCAAATATTTATTCAGTGTCTGTGGAGCAAGCATAAATAAAACCCACCATAACCTTGATGTTTCCAGCACCACGCTCTAACTAACCCAGTGAGCCATTGGAACCAGTGGGGATGAGGTAGGGTGAGGTAGAGAGGGGCTTGGGATGAGGTCGAGATAGTTAGGGGTGAGGTAAAAACAGTTAGGGGTGAGGTAGAAAGAGTTAGGGGTGAGGTAAAAACAGTTAGGGGTGAGGTAGAAAGAGTTAGGGGTGAGGTAGAAAGAGTTAGGGGTGAGGTAGAGAGACGCTAGGGGTGAGGTAGAGAGTTATGGGAGAGGTAGAAAGAGCTAGGTGTGAGGGTTAATTGCAGGGGCAGAGGCCAGGGCAGGTCCAGACAGGGCACCACATCTCAGTGAGCAGAGCAACTCTGAATCTACACTTCTACAGCACCACACAGCACCTCTGTGTAAATCCTGGCTGTGATGACAGCCAATATGTCACATTCCTTCCCCTTTCTAATTTAGTCAGCCTAGCAACAGTTAATCAGCTCAGCTCAGATCCTAAACACTAGAAACCAACCACTGCAGTAAGAGCCCCAGAGATCACAGTCCTCAGACCGACTAGAGAGGGATGAAATATAGACCCTGCCAAGCTGAACAGAGCTGTACTGCACTGGCCTGCTTACCCATCTACCCTCATGGTTTGAACAATGCTGGAAAGGACATGTGCAATGTCAAAGGATGTGAAAATAAAATATCCAACCTGGCACAGTACAGTTCAGGTCAGAACCCTAACCCAACCTGGCACAGTACAGTTCAGGTCAGAACCCTAACCCAACCTGGCACAGTACAGTTCAGGTCAGAACCCTAACCCAACCTGGCACAGTACAGTTCAGGTCAGAACCCTAACCCAACCTGGCACAGTACAGTTCAGGTCAGAACCCTAACCCAACCTGGCACAGTACAGTTCAGGTCAGAACCCTAACCCAACCTGGCACAGTACAGTTCAGGTCAGAACCCTAACCCAACCTGACACAGTACAGTTCAGGTCAGAACCCTAACCCAACCTGGCACAGTACAGTTCAGGTCAGAACCCTAACCCAACCTGGCACAGTACAGTTCAGGTCAGAAACCTAACCCAACCTGGCACAGTACAGTTCAGGTCAGAACCCTAACCCAACCTGGCACAGTACAGTTCAGGTCAGAACCCTAACCCAATCTGGCACAGTACAGTTCAGGTCAGAACCCTAACCCAACCTGGCACAGTATAGTTCAGGTCAGAACCCTAACCCAACCTGGCACAGTACAGTTCAGGTCAGAACCCTAACCCAACCTGGCACAGTATAGTTCAGGTCAGAACCCTAACCCAACCTGGCACAGTACAGTTCAGGTCAGAACCCTAACCCAACCTGGCACAGTACAGTTCAGGTCAGAACCCTAACCCAACCTGGCACAGTACAGTTCAGGTCAGAACCCTAACCCAACCTGGCACAGTACAGTTCAGGTCAGAACCCTAACCCAACCTGGCACAGTACAGTTCAGGTCAGAACCCTAACCCAACCTGGCACAGTACAGTTCAGGTCAGAACCCTAACCCAACCTGGCACAGTATAGTTCAGGTCAGAACCCTAACCCAACCTGGCACAGTACAGTTCAGGTCAGAACCCTAACCCAACCTGGCACAGTACAGTTCAGGTCAGAACCCTAACCCAACCTGGCACAGTACAGTTCAGGTCAGAACCCTAACCCAACCTGGCACAGTACAGTTCAGGTCAGAACCCTAACCCAACCTGGCACAGTACAGTTCAGGTCAGAACCCTAACCCAACCTGGTACAGTACAGTTCAGGTCAGAACCCTAACCCAACCTGGCACAGTACAGTTCAGGTCAGAACCCTAACCCAACCTGGCACAGTATAGTTCAGGTCAGAACCCTAACCCAACCTGGCACAGTACAGTTCAGGTCAGAACCCTAACCCAACCTGGCACAGTACAGTTCAGGTCAGAACCCTAACCCAACCTGGCACAGTACAGTTCAGGTCAGAACCCTAACCCAAGCTGGCACAGTACAGTTCAGGTGAGAACCCTAACCCAACCTGGCACAGTACAGTTCAGGTCAGAACCCTAACCCAACCTGGCACAGTACAGTTCAGGTCAGAACCCTAACCCAACCTGGCACAGTACAGTTCAGGTCAGAACCCTAACCCAACCTGGCACAGTACAGTTCAGGTCAGAACCCTAACCCAACCTGGCACAGTACAGTTCAGGTCAGAACCCTAACCCAACCTGACACAGTACAGTTCAGGTCAGAACCCTAACCCAACCTGGCACAGTACAGTTCAGGTCAGAACCCTAACCCAACCTGGCACAGTACAGTTCAGGTCAGAAACCTAACCCAACCTGGCACAGTACAGTTCAGGTCAGAACCCTAACCCAACCTGGCACAGTACAGTTCAGGTCAGAACCCTAACCCAATCTGGCACAGTACAGTTCAGGTCAGAACCCTAACCCAACCTGGCACAGTACAGTTCAGGTCAGAACCCTAACCCAACCTGGCACAGTACAGTTCAGGTCAGAACCCTAACCCAACCTGGCACAGTACAGTTCAGGTCAGAACCCTAACCCAACCTGGCACAGTACAGTTCAGGTCAGAACCCTAACCCAACCTGGCACAGTACAGTTCAGGTCAGAACCCTAACCCAACCTGGCACAGTACAGTTCAGGTCAGAACCCTAACCCAACCTGGCACAGTACAGTTCAGGTCAGAACCCTAACCCAACCTGGCACAGTACAGTTCAGGTCAGAAACCTAACCCAACCTGGCACAGTATAGTTCAGGTCAGAACCCTAACCCAACCTGGCACAGTACAGTTCAGGTCAGAACCCTAACCCAACCTGGCACAGTACAGTTCAGGTCAGAACCCTAACCCAACCTGGCACAGTACAGTTCAGGTCAGAACCCTAACCCAACCTGGCACAGTACAGTTCAGGTCAGAACCCTAACCCAACCTGGCACAGTATAGTTCAGGTCAGAACCCTAACCCAACCTGGCACAGTACAGTTCAGGTCAGAACCCTAACCCAACCTGGCACAGTACAGTTCAGGTCAGAACCCTAACCCAACCTGTCACAGTACAGTTCAGGTCAGAACCCTAACCCAACCTGGCACAGTACAGTTCAGGTCAGAACCCTAACCCAACCTGGCACAGTACAGTTCAGGTCAGAACCCTAACCCAACCTGGCACAGTACAGTTCAGGTCAGAACCCTAACCCAACCTGGCACAGTACAGTTCAGGTCAGAACCCTAACCCAACCTGGCACAGTACAGTTCAGGTCAGAACCCTAACCCAAGGAAGGCTCAGTAGTCAATCCTGTCAACAACGTTACTTGACCACAACAATCAATCAGATGGCATCTTTTCATCATCCTACTGTTCCATCACATCATCATTGCCTTATTAGTTTGATCCAAATAGGTCAAGCCTCCCTGCCTTACACAACCTGTCTGTACTGAATGATGTGCAGTACACTGCTTACAACCTGAGATTGAGACAACAAGGTACCGTATGGGCGTTACAGGAATACACATTGTATAATGTTTGTCTTTCTGAAAGGCATACCAGTACCCTCTCTCTCTATTCCCCCAAATCTCACATGTCTGTCTATGTCTGTCTTTTCTCTCTCTGATGAGTCACCGCCCCAGCCCCTAGGGAGGGAGCTGGGAACAGAACAGAACAGAACAGAACGGGGGATAAAGTTGTGATGTGAATTTAACGGCAGTCAGTCAGGGAAGAGACGGATGGGAAAAAAACGGTTTATTTAAAGAAGACGTCAGACCAGTGGGCAGAATTTGTCAAGAACCATTATTAACAGTCGCTTCAATGAGATTTAACTGATGCCAAGGGAGGGATACATCTCTATAGATGAGTGTGTGGGTGTTGAATTACTGGAATGGGCAATTTCCCCCAGAAAACGGCAATTTGACAGTACACTCATGGGTAGTTCTGTAACGGTGCACGTATTCATACCGAATGGTTCAGTATGGGGACCTCTGAACTAGAATGATTATATAATAAAAAAATCTAAATAAACTAGGCCTATAAACTATACCTACGCTGCCTTGTATACCATTGCGCTGAAAAAAACATTGTAGGCTATTCCGATAAAACAACTAACGAGAGCCTATGCGCAGGTTGTAATAAACATTCTAATCTTAACTGGTGCATTTAAAACTATAATTTTGTGAGGTGCAGCCGGGAACTAGTTCTGTACGATGGCGAGTGGGTGGGGTAAATAAACCAGAATTGAAGGATCCTCCGTCATCATTTAAATCTCTAGTTTAGGAACATTTTGGCTTCACAGTCGATTACAATGGCGTTGGACAGAGCGATGTGGATCAAACGTTAACTTTATGTTGCCACTGCTCAACGAGAATAACCTATGCAGAGTGACGAGAAGAGCTTGTTGTTGTTGTCATAGAGCCTCCGTGTGTCACAAAACAAATGAGGAGATTATCAAATCAATGGACGATGGGATTAAAATGATCCAATTAAAAGCGAAAGGAGAAGGATATGCTAAAACCGAAAAGAGCCAACAGGTAGGCTGCTACTATCTGAGGTGTTGTTATTGGACAGTAGAAAGAGCATGAACCCTCAATTAGCCTAACTAGCTAGATCATTTAGCTAAATAACTTATCTTCGTTTGATGCAGTCAAGACAGGTACTACATAATCATGTTGGATGATTAATAACCTAGCAATGACAAGCTAGAAGTTACTAGCGCCAGTTGGCTTGGTAAGGTGGCTTTCTGTCTCTCCCTCCCTCCTACTTGCTCCTGTGCTCCTGTGAGACAGTAACACACCGCAAGGCCCCTCCGCCTGCTAGAGCGGCACCTCTCATTCCCGTGACGCTTTATCAGCTCAGGTTAATAAAGTAGTTTACAAATTGAATTTTCCGTTGGGAACGAGTCTCTATACTAAAACATGTATTTATGCATATCGAGTCTGGTGGAAAATCCCCAGGTCCATTTCAGAACAGGTTCACATTTTTGGACCCGTGAAGACCTTTACTTTAGAGGCCAAACATAACAATCCATGTCACAACAGACAATGCCAGGAACATTGTGAATGCTGTCACACAAAATAGACTTGGGCCACAAATAGGGTGCTTTTTAGTTTAGCGTCTTTTGCCAAATAAACAAAAAGTTAAAGTTTCCCGCTGTACCGTAACTGAACCGAACCATAAATCCAAAACCGTAATAACCGTGGGTTTGGTAAACCGTCACACCCTACTCATGGGCACGCTTGATATGTCAGTATCTCAGTAGATCTATTTGTTTGGGTCTACTTCCACTGCTTTTGTCCTCTTCCTTCAGCTCCTCTCGCTCTCCTCAGACATGAACAGGAGTGATATTCTCCTGACTGGAGAAGGTCTATGCATCAAATGGCACCCTATACCCTATTTAGTGCACTAATTTTGACCAAAAGAAGTGCACTACATAGGGAATAGGGTGCCATTTGGACCTCATGTGAGGAGAACCCTTCCAATCACTTCAGCTTTGCCAAGCCACTTTCTGCTAGTGTTCTGGGGTGAGAACAGAGAGAGCTGCCAGCTTTGTGAAAGAGTCAGAGTGTTGATGTACTGCGATGGCTTGCCGTCGCTACACTAGCTAGCGTACCTTAGCCTTCCACAAAACCCAACCATCTCAGTGGCTGAGATTATCTAATTGGCCTTCTGGCCAATACCACACACCCTCACCCCCTTCTTACCTTCTCCTCATCCTCTCCTCACCCTGGGAATGCCACTGTGATTTGAGCACTAAAACATTTTTAAACCGTACAAGTTTCAAAGTACTGTACAGTAGTTTTCTTTGCTTCATTTCATTTGCAAATCAAAAAGAACACTTTCTCATGTGTATCAAGAATGGTCCACAAAGGACATCCAGCCAACTTGACACAACTGTGGAAAGCATTGGAGTCAACATGGGCCAGCAACCCTGTGGAACACTTTCGACATCTTGTAGAGTCCGTTCCCTGACGAATTGAGGCTATTCGGGGGGGGGGGGGGGGTGTGCAACTCAATATTAGGAAGGTGTTCATACACTCAGTATATAAACACTCTATATACAAAGGTATGTGGACACCGCTTCAAATGAGTGAATTTGGTTATTTCTGCCACACACGTTGCAGGTGTATGAAATTCAGCACAGAGCCATGCAATCTCCATAGAAATACATTGGCAGTAGAATGGCCTTAATGGAGAACTCAGTGACCTTCAATGTGGCACCGTCATAGGATGCCACTTTTCCAACAAGTCAGTTTATCAACTATAGGTGCTGTTATTGTGAAGTGAGCAACAACGGCTTAGCTGCGAAGTGGTAGACCACACAAGCTCACAAGACAGGACTGGGGAGTGCTGAAGTGTGTAAAAATAGTCTGTCCTTGGTTGCAACACTCACTACCGAGTTCCAAACCGACTGTGGAAGCAACGTCAGCACCAGAACTGTTTGTCAGGAGCTTCATGAATTGGGTTTCTATGGCCAAGCAGCTGCACACAAGCCTAAGATCACAATGCGCAATGCCAAGCGTTGGCTGGAGTGGTGTAAAGCTTGCCGCGATGGGACTGGAGCAGTGGAAACACATTCTCTGGAGTGATGAATCACGCTTCACCATCTGGCAGTCTGACGGACGGATCTTGTTTTGGCGGATGCCAGGAGAACACTACCTGCTCAAATGCATAGTGCAAACTGTAAAGTTTGGTGGATGATAAATAATGGTCTGGGGCAGTTTTTCATGGTTTGTGCTAGGCCCCTTAGATCCAGTGAAGAGAAATCTTAACGCTACAACACACAATGACATTCTAGACAATTCTGTGCTTCCAACTTTGTGGCAACAGTTTGGGCAAGGCCCTTTCCTGTTTCAGCATGACAATGCCCTCATGCACAAAATGAGGTCAATACAGAAATGGTTTGTCGAGATTGGTGTGGAAGAACTTGACTGGCCTGCACAGAGCCCTGATCTCAACCCCATCGAACACCTTTGGGATGAATTGGAACGCTGACTGTGAGCCAGGCCTAAACGCCCAACATCAGCGCCTGACCTCACTAATGCTCTTGTGGCTAAATGTAAGAAGTCCCCGCAGCAATGTTCCAACATCTAGTAGAAAGCCTTCCCAGAAGAGTGGAGGATGTTATAGCAGCAAAGGGGGGACCAACTCCATATTAATGCCCATGATTTTGGAATGAGATGTTCGACGAGCAGGTGTCCACATATTTTTGGTAATCCAGGGTATTTAGAGTAGCTGAATCCACTAATTTGAAGGGGTGTCCACATGCTTTTCTACCTATAGTGTATTTCAACACCTGTCCCTGTTATTGCCCATACAGTGATGTGACGTAAACTATATTGTTTACTATATGAGAGCTTGACGTCTCGAGGCAACATGTGTAGAGGCTTTTCATCATTGTAAAATATTACCTTCAGAAAACCTTCACAACGCCATCTGGCACATACATAAATCAAAACTACATGCACCAGAATGCACCAGGTGTACCTATCACACCTAGACAGAGCTGCCTGGTGATTCTCTGGGGTTTATAGCCTTTTAGAAGGTTCTGAGCATTCCATATCCTCCCATAGATCACACAGGTCAGACCCCCAGTAAGGTCAGATCCCCAGTTAGAAAAACATCCACTTTGGGCAACGTGGTAAATGAAAAAAGATTCCTATTTAAATGGATCCTGTCAGATAAGGATGAGCTCAGCCAACATCAATCAAAAGCAGCTGGCGGAGAGCAGGGAGCAACATTACATTGAATCATTTCCATTTTGTACTTTTTCCCACCATTGCAAAATGTCACAGCAGTCAGCAAATTGAAAAAAGATAGCCAGCCATTCATGCGTTTCCCTTCCCACATCCGAATCGTATAACTGTTTGAAGACGCTTGTTTGGGCCCACAGCTTTCTAATCTGTCCTTATATAACATATGAAATGATTTGATCCTTTGGGATGAAAGTGAAAGTGCAGACAAAGAGAGAGAGAGATGGAGAAAGAGAGAGACAGAGAGAGAGAGAGACAGAGACAAAGAGAGAGAGAGAGAGAAAGAGAGAGAGTGAGAGAGAGAGAGACAAAGAGAGAGAGACAGAGAGACAGAGAGAGAGACTTGCAGTAGCTATAGCAGATCTTTGAAGAGCCATATTTCTCCCCGGTATCCTTCACACTACCAATTACCATGCTTAACAAACATCCTGCCACCCAACTCGCCTGGAGGTGTTCTGTCTCTCTCAATTCAATTCTATTCAGAGGGCTTTATTGGCATGGGAAACCTATGTTTATATAAGCAAGTGAAATAGATAATAAACAAAAGTTAAATAATCAATAAAAAATGAACAGTAAAGATTACACTAACAAGTTTCAAAATAATAGACACATTTCAAACGTCATATTATGTCTATGTACAGTGTTATAATGATGTGCAAATAGTTAAAGTACAAAGGATAAAATAATCATCATAAATATGGGTTGTACAGTGCCTTGCGAAAGTATTCGGCCCCCTTGAACTTTGCAACCTTTTGCCACATTTCAGGCTTCAAACATAAAGATATAAAACTGTATTTTTTTGTGAAGAATCAACAACAAGTAGGACACAATCATGAAGTGGAACGACAATTATTGGATATTTCAAACTTTTTTAACAAATCAAAAACTGAAAAATTGGGCGTGCAAAATTATTCAGCCCCTTTACTTTCAGTGCAGCAAACTCTCTCCAGAAGTTCAGTGAGGATCTCTGAATGATCCAATGTTGACCTAAATGACTAATGATGATAAATACAATCCACCTGTGTGTAATCAAGTCTCCGTATAAATGCACCTGCACTGTGATAGTCTCAGAGGTCCTTCAAAAGCGCAGAGGGTATCATGAAGAACAAGGAACACACCAGGCAGGTCCGAGATACTGTTGTGAAGAAGTTTAAAGCCGGATTTGGATACAAAAAGATTTCCCAATCTTTAAACATCCCAAGGAGCACTGTGCAAGCGATAATATTGAAATGGAAGGAGTATCAGACCACTGCAAATCTACCAAGACCTGGCCGTCCCTCTAAACGTTCAGCTCATACAAGGAGAAGACTGATCAGAGATGCAGCCAAGAGGCCCATGATCACAATGGATGAACTGCAGAGATCTACAGCTGAGGTGGGAGACTCTGTCCATAGGACAACAATCAGTCGTATATTGCACAAATCTGGCCTTTATGGAAGAGTGGCAAGAAAGCCATTTCTTAAAGATATCCATAAAAAGTGTTGTTTAAAGTTTGCCACAAGCCACCCGGGAGACACACCAAACATGTGGAAGAAGGTGCTCTGGTCAGATGAAACCAAAATTGAACTTTTTGGCAACAATGCAAACGTTATGTTTGGCGTAAAAGCAACACAGCTCATCACCCTGAACACACCATCCCCACTGTCAAACATGGTGGTGGCAGCATCATGGTTTGGGCCTGCTTTTCTTCAGCAGGGACAGGGAAGATGGTTAAAATTGATGGGAAGATGGATGGAGCCAAATACAGGACCATTCTGGAAGAAAACCTGATGGAGTCTGCAAAAGACCTGAGACTGGGACGGAGATTTGTCTTCCAACAAGACAATGATCCAAAACATAAAGCAAAATATACAATGGAATGGTTCAAAAATAAACATATCCAGGTGTTAGAATGGCCAAGTCAAAGTCCAGACCTGAATCCAATCGAGAATCTGTGGGAAGAACTGAAACTGCTGTTCACAAATGCTCTCCATCCAACCTCACTGAGCTCGAGCTGTTTTGCAAGGAGGAATGGGAAAAAATTTCAGTCTCTCGATGTGCAAAACTGATAGAGACATACCCCAAGCGACTTACAGCTGTAATCGCAGCAAAAGGTGGCGCTACAAAGTATTAACTTAAGGGGGCTGAATAATTTTGCACGCCCAATTTTTCAGTTTTTGATTTGTTAAAAAAGTTTGAAATATCCAATAAATGTCGTTCCACTTCATGATTGTGTCCCACTTGCTGTTGATTCTTCACAAAAAAATACAGTTTTATATCTTTATGTTTGAAGCCTGAAATGTGGCAAAAGGTCGCAAAGTTCAAGGGGGCCGAATACTTTCACAAGGCACTGTATTTACAATGGTGTTTGTTCTTCACTGGTTGCCCTTTTCCTGAGGCAACAGATTACAAATCTTGCTGCTGTGATGGCACACTGTGGAATTTCACCCAATAGATATGGGAGTTTATCAAAATTGGATTTGTTTTGGAAATCTTTGTGGATCTGTGTAATCTCAGGGAAATATGTGTCTAATATGGTCTTACATTTGGCAGGAGGTTAAGAGGTGCAGCTTAGTTTCCACCTCATTTTGTGGACAGTGTGCACATAGCCTGTTTTCTCTTGAGAGCCATGTCTGCCTACGGCGGCCTTTCTCAATAGCAAGGCTATGCTCACTGAGTCTGTACATAGTGAAAGCTTTCCTTAATTGTGGGTCAGTCACAGTGGTCAGGTATTCTGCCACTGTGCACTCTCTGTTTAGGGCCAAATAGAATTACAGTTTGCTCTGTTTTTTGGTAAATTCTTTCCAATGTGTCAAGTAATTATATATTTTATTTTTTCATGATTTCTCTCTCTGCTCTCTCTCACTCCCTCTCTTTCTCTCCCTCTCTTTATTCTCTACTCTCTCTGCCCTCTCTACTCTGTTGCTACTGATGTCACAATCTGTATTAACAAAAACCATCCCATATTACTGTA
Organism: Oncorhynchus mykiss; assembly: GCF_057628025.1. Classification (NCBI taxonomy): domain Eukaryota; kingdom Metazoa; phylum Chordata; class Actinopteri; order Salmoniformes; family Salmonidae; genus Oncorhynchus; species Oncorhynchus mykiss. Next base: position 30,381,475 of record NC_143024.1, read on the forward strand.
ACAAAGAGATAAAGAGAACATATGAAAGAGAAACATATCGCTCATTTAAAAAATAGACAGTATACATTACACTAAAATACCAAAGCTTTGAGAATTGGAATTCTAATTTGTTTCTGAAAGGTAATTTCCTACAGTAGCTCATGTAATAGAATAATATCTGTTTTCCTGTTTCTGACGGCAGCGTTTAGTTTGCCCTCTGGCCGGCATTGAGACCTGCTGGTGTTTCATGTGAGTAATGAAATCACATGTTCATTTGACTCTTCCTAGGTGTTCACACCGGGACGCACGGGCCCAGAGGGACCAGCTGCTACGGAGCTTTCATCCAACGAGGAAGAGGAGGAGGGAGGATGAGAGGGGAGGAGGCAGGGGTGGTACTAGCTGAAAGCACCATGGGTTGCCTGGCATCATGCCACAACAATATGCCAACATGCCCAAGGTGGTGGTGCTCAGGGCTTGCAGGGGAACAAGGTTTTCACTCGGTTTAACTAGGGAATGTTCACAATCAAACCCCCCAAGGGCCACTTCTTTCATCCCATGAGATGTGTGGATCTTAGTCAAAACGTTCTACCATTGTGATGACACATCCTGTACAGCAGACGACTATGTTAAATAGCGTGAAAAGAAAGTAGCAGGCAAATGTGATCAAATGCAATTTAGGTTAGCCTGCTATAATGAAGCCTGCTATATAGCTTATGTAGCATAGCTCATTGACTTTTCAACAGCAGTCAATAAAGTAGAATGGAGCACTTTAAGTAGTAATGAGTCATTGGTTTCTTCAAAGTTGAAGGCCAACAGTTCTGTAGACAGTTTTTGGTATTCACTCCACAATATGTGAACCCTAGCTGCAAGCTAAGGCACTAATCCACTGACCTGCAATCAGCAAATTCATTTGATATTTAATTGAATAGATGTAAAAGCAGGGGGAAAAGCAGAGGCAAAATATTGTTAAGTGAGATTAGAATTGATCAGTTGGAAGCCTGGGAGCAATGGAAAACAGGTCTGACAAATAGAATGGAACATAGAACAGAACAGTGCACTAGAACTAGAACCCTTTCAGAACCATACCTCCAGCAGGGGCCAAGCTCCTCCTTTGAAGTCAGAAATGGAGAATGAAAAGTAATCCTGTAAAATACAGTTTTCTAAATACAGCTGCATACAAATTTCCACAGCTGGTGGCCATGGAAGGCATGCCAACAAGGCTCAGTTACCCCAGCATGAGCTAGAGAGGAAACAGCGCTGTGACTCTCAAACCACTCTACATCCATCCCATGCATGACACCATGCTTTCTCCTGGCCGCCTGTCAAATTGTATGGGTATATTCCAGGGGGAAAAGGCTAAATGAAACCCAGGGGCCTCTTTGCTATCTTCACAGACATGTAAGCAGATTAACATTCATTTTAGCTCCAGAGAAAGAAACAGAAGGTAGAGTTTTTATTGAAGAGACTGAACTCCTTACTAGGAGCAGGCCAAAGCCTTAATGTCCATGATCAAGAGTGTAAAGGTATGAAAGAAGAAACAGAAGGCTATATTCGATATATGCTGCTGTCGTGCTTTAGTCCTGCACCAACATTGTCTGATCTTAAAGCCTCCAATCACCAGCCATCCACTGGATGTGGTCCGATGACAATAGAGGATGTCACCTAACAATGGCCACGTACAGTGCCTTGCGAAAGTATTCGCCCCCCTTGAACTTTGCGACCTTTTGCCACATTTCAGGCTTCAAACATAAAGATATAAAACTGTATTTTTTTGTGAAGAATCAACAACAAGTGGGACACAATCATGAAGTGGAACGACATTTATTGGATATTTCAAACTTTTTTAACAAATCAAAAACTGAAAAATTGGGCGGGGGATCAACACGGTCAAATATCGGGATATTATATTTGACGATGGTTGGCAAATCATTTTGACAATATCACAATATTATTTTAATTTAGACTATTTTTCCTTCATAGCTGTTCTCTCTTCTTTTTAAATAGGGAGCCAATAATATCGTACTGTGAGGTCCCTGGCAATTCCCAGCCCTAATTCATATGGCATATTATTTTACTGTTAGTCTATCCTTATATCCTAGTCTTGTGCACAGTGAGACAGTGAGAAGGACAGACTGCAACCGCACATCCTCTTTGTCCTCCTCAGGTTCTGAATTCTAAAATGGAATCTACAGCCCCAGAGATGATGTGTCCCATGACAAACGATACTGTCACCTAATAGGTCCCTTTCCTCTCTCAGAGTCAAACCCTTCCCTCATCACTTTCCCTCAGAGTTAGTGGTCCTCAGGCAGTACTAGTGCTGCTGTCACTCCCCATGTTAGCTAACACTACTGTAGTCATTCCTTATGAGCTGCTATGCTGTTGCCGCTGTTGCCAGGCTCAGGCACCACAAGAAGAGGGTTCAAATTAACGAATACAAACACCCCCCAACATAAATCATCTCTGAATGATGAGGCTGGCTGACCTGCATCTCAATGATTTCATGTCTTTCATGTACAAACTACATGTACTTTGTTGCCCAGATTCCCAAGGTCAGTGAGGACGCCTGAGCCAGGCGTCAGAGCAATCTGAGAAATTGGAGCTACCACGGTGGTCTCTTCATCCAGCAGGCCTTGGCAGGGTTTAAACATCCCCTCTGGTGATCACAGGGGACCGTTCTCCTGTCCCCCACCTCTGCATAAATAACGAATTAAGTGCAAGGGGTTTGTGTGTGTGTTTGTGAGTGTGTGTATGTGTGTGTTTGCATTCATGTGTGGGTGGGGTGGGGGGGGGTGTCAATGTTGTATCTGTTATTCTGTTTATTATATACCCTTTCTTATGGATTCCTTAACTAGAAGTTTTGATGATGTGGCACATCCTAACTAGACATTTTAATGATGTGACACATCTTAACTAGAAGTTTTGATGATGTGACACATCTTAACTAGAAGTTTTGATGATGTGACACATCTTAACTAGAAGTTTTGATGATGTGACACATCAAGTAGGCTAATTGTCTTCTTTGGCTGACGTATGTAGTCTGTAATGTCATGGCGAACAACGTTGTCAAGGTCAAATAGAACATGTTAAATCATGTTCATTATCGAAGAAAGGGAATACAGGAATACATTACTCTGTGAGTCATTGTTGTGAATGATAGAGACAAAAGCAGGTACATCCATTCAGGAAGATGATTTCCTCTATGCTGAATATCCATGAAACATCCCACCTGTGAAGTTGTCATTTATTCATACTCAGTGCCACTCAGCCATATTAAAGCATCAAACATATTTAAACAGACTCCTAGAATCAGTCTGTGTCTGTGTCCATCCACAACTAATGAGTCCCACTCATATTGTTGTAGTAATTTCATTACAGCCCACACTGGAAGCAATTATAGCTCCAAGCATGACAGCTTGACTCAGCATTACCAAGACCTTTCAACAAACAGACAGCAACAGATCATTACCAAGGCCTCCCAACAAACAGACAGCAACAGATCATTACCAAGACCTCTCAACGAACAGACAGCAACAGATCATTACCAAGACCTTTCAACAAACAGACAGCAACAGATCATTACCAAGACCTCTCAACAAACAGAGAGCAACAGATCATTACCAAGACCTCTCAACAAACAGACAGCAACAGATCATTACCAAGACCTCTCAACAAACAGACAGCAACAGAGCCATAAACCAACAGGACATAGAGGGCAGACAGCTTCCTCCTGTTCCTGCTCCAAGGGGTGTGTCCTAAATGGCACCCTATTCCCCATATAGTGCACTACTTTCGACCAATTATCTTAAAATAGTGTGCCATTTGGGATGAAACCCATGACAGACAACAGCCGTGAGGTAACAATCAGAGGCCACGAATGACCCAAAACTGGAATTAGACCACCTCTTCCAGCCCCAAGAAGGATATAATGAGGATTTGGGAAGATTTGAGATCGGAGCTGAGATATGTCTGGACGTTTTCACCTGGATCAACGCAGCTAGCTAGCTGCTATCCGAGTGACTACTCCTGGCTAACGTTGGTCTCGAAGCAAGCACCAATTAGCCTGGAGCTAGCCCATGCTAGGCCCTTTCTCCCGGCTAGCTGAAGAGGCCCATCAGCCACTCCTGGGCTACAATACCCGGAACCCTTCTACTGCCGGTACGGGGCACGAAACCCCGCCGATCCTTCACAACTGGCCTACGACGTAACCTGCTCGAGGGGTTACTCAACTGGCCTCTACATCGCGACATCCCCTGAAAGCCGATATGCTAGCCGCGGCCCGCTAGCTGCTAACCGCGGCCCGCTAGCTGTCTAGAGCATATTGGACTGTTAGCTCTATAGATCCATCGGCCAATTTCTTGGGCCACTATACCTATTTTGCCAATTGGACTTGGACCCTTCTGCTGCTCGGAACCCTACTAATCCATCACGACTGGCCTAGCGACGTCACCGCACGCGGAGGCTAAAACATACTTTCCTCCGTCAAGATGTCCCTCTAAGGCCTTTCTGCTAGCTTGCTATCCCCGGCCTGCTATCTGTCTGAATCGCTGTGTCTCCAGCCAGCCCAACCACTCACTGGACCCCTATGATCACTCGGCTATGTATGACTCTCCCTAATATCAATATGCCTTGTCCATTACTGTCCTGGTTAGTGATTATTGTCTTATTTCACTGTAGAGCCTCTAGCCCTGCTCAATGTGCCTTAACCTACCATTTAGTTCCACCTCCCACATATGTGGTGACCTGGTTTAAACGTCTCTAGAGACAATATCTCTCTCATCATTACTCAATGCCTAGGTTTACCTCCAATGTACTCACATCCTACCATACCTTTGACTGTACATTATGCTTTGAATCTATTCTATCGCGCCCAGAAACCTGCTTCTTTTACTCTCTGCTCCGAACGCACTAGACGACCAGTCCTGATAGCCTTTAGCCATACCCTTATCCTACTCCTCCTCTGTTCCTCTGGTGATGTAGAGGTTAATCCAGGCCCTGCAGTGCCTAGCTCCACTCCTACTCCCCAGGTGCTCTCATTTGTTGAATTCTGTAACCATAAAAGCCTTGGTTTCATGCATGTTAACATTAGAAGCCTCCTCCCTAAGTTTGTTTTATTCACTGCTTTAGCACACTCTACCAACCCGGTTGTCCTAGCCGTGTCTGAATCCTGGCTTAGGAAGACCACCAAAACCCCTGAAATTTCCATCCCTAACTATAACATCTTCCAACAAGATAGAACTGCCTAAGGGGGCGGTGTTGCAATCTACTTCAGAGATAGCCCGCAGAGTTCTGTCTTACTATCCAGGTCTGTACCCAAACAATTCGAGCTTCTACTTTTAAAATTCACCTTTCCAGAAACAAGTCTCTCACCGTTGCCGCTTGCTATAGACCCCATCTGCCCGCAGCTGTGCCCTGGACACCATATGTTAATTGATTAACTCCCATCTATCTTCAGAGCTCGTCCTGCTAGGTGACCTAAACTGTGACATGCTTTTAACACCCTGGCCATCCTATAATCTAAGGTTGATGCCCTCAATCTCACACAAATTATCAATGAACCCACCAGGTACAACCCCAAATCTATAAACACGGGCACCCTCATAGATATCATCCTAACCAACTTGCCCTCCAAAAACTACTCTGCTTTTTTCAACCAAGATCTCAGCGATCACTGCCTCATTGCCTGCATCCGTAATGGGTCTGCGGTCAAAAGACCACTCCTCAACACTGTCAAACGCTCCCTAAAACACTTCAGCGAGCAGGCCATTCTAATCGACCTGGCCCGGGTATCCTGGAAGGATATTGACCTCATCCCGTCAGTAGAGGATGCCTGGTTATTCTTTAAAAGTGCCTTTACTCACCATCTTAAATAAACATGCCCCATTCAAAAAATGTAGAACCAGGAACAGATATACAGTGGGTCAAAAAAGTATTTAGTCAGCCACCAATTGTGCAAGTTCTCCGACTTAAAAAGATGAGAGAGGCCTGTAATTTTCATCACTTCAACTAATTTTCATCACTTCAACTATGACAGACAAAATGAGAAAAAAAATCCAGAAAATCACATTGTAGGATTTTTAATGAATTTGATTTGCAAATTATGGTGGAAAATAAGTATTTGGTCAATAACAAAAGTTTATCTCAATACTTTGTTATATACCCTTTGTTGGCAATGACAGAGGTCAAATGTTTTTTTTTTTCGAAATTGTTACAACCCCTATTACTAGCCTGTTCAACCTCTCTTTTGTATCGTCTGAGATTCCCATAGATTGGAAAGCTGCCGCGCTCATCCCCCTCTTAAAAAGAGGAGACACTCTAGACCCAAACTGCTACAAACCTATATCTATCCTGCCCTGCCATTCTAAGGTTTTCGAAAGCCAAGTTAACAAACAGATTACCGACCATTTCGAATCCCACCGTACCTTCTCGCTATGCAATCTGGTTTCAGAGCTGGTCATGGGTGCACCTCAGCCATGCTCAAGGTCCTAAACGATATCATAACCGCCATCGATAAGAGACATTACTGTGCAGCCGTATTCATCGACCTGTCTAAGGCTTTCGACTCTGTCAATCACTGCATTCTTATTGGCAGCCTCAACAGCCTTGGTTTCTCAAATGATTGCCTCGCCTGATTCACCAACTACTTCTCTGATAGAGTTCAGTGTGTCAAATCGGAAGGCCGACTCTCTTCTCTGAATACATCAATGATGTCGTTCTTGCTGCTGGTGATTCGTTGATCCACCTCTACGCAGACGATACCATTCTGTATACCCCTGGCCCTTCTTTGGATACTGTGTTAACTAACCTCCAGACGAGCTTCCATACAACTCCTGCCATACAACTCCTTCCGTCCACCCGCCCGTCCGCATCACTACTCTGGACAGTTCTGACTTAGAATATGTGGACAACTACAAATACCTAGGTGTCTGGTTAGACTGTAAACTCTCCTTCCAAACTCACATTAAACATCTCCAATCCAAAATGAAATCTAGAATCCGCTTCCTATTTCACAACAAAGCATCCTTCACTCATGCTGCCAAACATACCCTCGTAAAACTGACCATCCTACCGATCCGCGACTTCGGCGATGTCATTTGCAAAACAGCCTCCAACACTCTACTCAACAAATTGGATGCAGTCTATCACAGTGACATTCGTTTTGTCACCAAAGCCCCATATACTACCCACCACTGCGACCTGTACGCTCTCGTTGGCTGGCCCTCGCTTCATTCTCGTTGCCAAACCCACTGGCTCCAAGTCATCTACAAGTCTCTGCTAGGCAAAGCCCCGCCTTATCTCAGCTCACTGGTCACCATAGCAGCACCCGCCCGTAGCACGTGCTTCAGCAGGTATATCTCACTGGTCACCCCCAAAGCCAATTCTTCCTTTGGCCGCATCTCCTTCCAGTTCTCTGCTGCCAATGACTGGAACGAACTGCAAAAATCACTGAAGCTGGAGACTCATATCTCCCTCATTAGCTTTAAGCACCAGCTGTCAGAGCAGCTCACAGATCCCTGCACCTGTACATAGCCCATCTGCAAATAGCCCATCCAACAACCTCATCCCCATACTGTATTTATTTATTTATCTTGCTCCTTTGCACCCCAGTATCTCTACTTGCACATTCATCTTCTGCACATTCTACAATTCCAGTGTTTAATTGCTATATTGTAATTACTTGTGCTATTTATTGCCTTACCTCCCTTATCCTACCTCATTTGCACATGAGGTATATGTCACGCCCTGACCTGAGTATTCTTTGTTTTCTTTATTGTTTTGGTTAGGTGTTAGGTGTGACATGGGTGATGTATGTGTTTTTGTACTGTCTAGGGGTTTTGTAGGTTTATGGGGTTGTTTATCATCTAGGTGTTTATATATGTCTATGGTTGCCTAGATTGGTTCTCAATTAGAGGCAGGTGTTTATCGTTGTCTCTGATTGGGAACCATATTTAGGCAGCCATCATCGTTGGGTATTTCGTGGGTTAATGTCTATGTCTAGTTGCCTGTGTATGCACATTTATAGTATAGCGTGACGGTTGTTTAGTGTCCGTCTTTATTAAAATATATAACATGTATTCTAATCACGCTGCGCTTTGATCTCCTCTTTACGACGAACGTGACATTATATAGACTTGTTTATACTGTATTATTGATTGTATGTTTGTTTATTCCATGTGTAACTCTGTGTTGTTGTATGTGTCGAACTGCTTAACTTTACCTTGGCCAGGTCGCAGTTGCAAATGAGAACTTGTTCTCAACTAGCCTACCTGGTTAAATAAAGGTTAAATAAAAAATAAATGGTTGTGTCAATATCGTCTCAGGACCATTTTGGACACGGCAGCATGATGGCTGAATAACGACCTGAGGAGTGAAGGTGGTACCGGGGTTGGATCCACTCGACTCGCCTCTCCTCACCGTTCATTCGTCTCAGACTATTTTGGCATGTAAACACTGGCAAGCCTCATTAGAGGAGCATATCCCCAGACAGATTACAGATACAAATGACATCAACCTCAGAGAATTATAGGGACCTCTCTTTGTTCCCCCCCGTTCCAGATTTATAGCTATAGCTTCATTAGCGGAGGACTTTCGGGGGACAGTTTTAATGAGTTGGATACAAAACTGTAATTCAGCTCTCCGCTCCATAAATGTTCCCTTGGATGAAAGACTAAATTTAACGGGGCTCAAGTTACCTTTTAATGAGTATGTATAAACACGACCGATTAAGCTGTGACTGGATTCTGAGGCTCTAGGCCCATCTATAACAGTAAAACAGTCTACCTGGTATCAAAGGGAAGTTATAGTAAATGTAATCAAAGACAGACAGGGCTAATGTGTTTTCCCTAGGTAAGGGAAGGTTCTAGATTTATCATCCTCTCCTCTGTCCCAGACTTCATTCCAATAAAATACAAGGTAGCCTAAAGTACTCTGTCAGACGTGAGACTGATTAAAGTTTAATGAAATACTTTTAATTAAAGTCTCTGTGTGCATGCAGATGGAAGCTTCAGTGACTGTGTGTGTGTGTGTGTGTGTGTGTGTGCGCGGGGGGGTTGCAGCTCAGACTTTTAGACAGATAAACAGATTTCCACAGTCGTATTTTGGCTCATTCAGCAGTTTAACAGAAGAAGTACACTTTGTCTCATATTCAGCTAAATGGGATTGAGTTTGAGAATCTGAATTTCCAAGATGGGCTGCTATAAAATATTCACTTTCAGCATATCCATGTCATCTGTTCAGTTGATCCAGTCCCCCTAAAGACAGTGAGGTATCTTAGTTTTACCATACGTTACACAACCTGCTCATAATTATATGCATTTCATATGCATGACTAGAATCACGACAAACCTCTACCCCCTGTGTGTTGACACCATGTATGTTATGCTGTCTATAAATCCTAATAAACAGTATTGCGTCTTAATTTTAGCACAGCGCTTGTCTCAGGGCGGGACAAAGAGGAACAAAACCCATTCATACACCACTCAGCCAAAACACAACCACCACAAGTGCAACAGAAACAACAACAATACAATTCCAACGTTTTAATGTTTGTTGGTATGAAATAGGTTCAAGGTGCTTAAAAATCTTGACTTGATTTACGTTGATAAAACATTGTAATGTCACAAATACAGTAAGGTTCCACCCGAGGAAGGTTCCACCCGAGGCTGACTCATACACATTCTGCCTTACGTTACAACAGGAAGCAGAAAAGGTCAATTTCATACATTATGTAATTCAGGAAAAATCTATTTGATGACCAACATTGATTTGTTATTTGATGACCAACACAGGGCAGTTTGGTTTACATGTGACAGAGGCTGTTGGACATTAATGAAGTGGGCTTGTCAGTAAGCAGGGGAATGTGTTAGGCCTTGATGGGACCATTACTTCCATCAGCTGGTATACATATGAAGAGTACAGTATGCCCAGGCTTGATTGTAGAGAGAGGGAGAGAGAGTGTGGCCTCTGAAAATTGTGTGCTGTGTCATTAGCATGATATGATGGGGTTCTGAGGAGCAGTGGGCAAGGGGACGATTCAATCATGTAGGACTCGTCATCAAGGGATTCATCCACCTTGTGAATCATCTCGCCTTCACTTGATTATATTATATTACATTATCTTATCTTATGTTCATATACTGTATTATCATCAGGTCGCAATGCCGTTTTAATTTTTTTTAAACGTCATAGGAAATCTTCTAACCTTCTATAAAGATAATTACGGTAATTTTCAGGATGGTCCCAGAGGAAAATGGGTATCATTTCACCCCACCAGACCAAAACGGTTGGGAGCTTAACATTTCAGTTCATTTCAGTTAATAAGGTACTTATCTTACAGTTTTTCTCAGTCGCTTTGGTGCATTTCTTAGATCAAAAGTGCAATTCTTGATACTACTTGTACAAATTCCAAATAATCTAGTCACTTGTGCACATCATTAAAGCAATTTCTTATTCCTTTGAACAAATTGCATTTGATAATGTACAAGTGTCAGCTTTTTTCCACATTATCAATTGCTCATGTCATGTTGATCAAAATATAGTAGATGGTTCTCTGTTGAATAGTCTTACCCCTCAAAACATCTAGGCATTAGTTCCTTGCATAAGCCATTACATGCTAAATTGTTGAACTATTTGTCATAAACTGTCAAGCATAGTTTTACACATTTCTATTAGACCTTTTGTACAAAAACGTGAATTGATGAATCATGCAGGTGAAATTGACCCTCACTCATGAAGGAATGTAAAGTGTTAGTTCAACCAACAATCAACCAGTTGTCTAAATTGCTCAAAGGTGCATCTCATGAAGAATCAATTGGCAAGCATATATAGACAGACCACAACACAGAGTTGCAATTTTCCAATAATGGATGGACCAGGAAACGAACAGGGTCAACAGCCAAGAGGAGGAAGAAGAGGAACAATGATGCGTGGTGGAAGGCAAAACAGAGGAAGAGGCAGAAGAGGACATAGGCGCATATCTGATGACATAAGGGCCACTATTGTAGACCTTGTTGTCAATCATGGCCTTACAATGGCTGAGGTGGGTCGAAGGGTGCAGCTGAATATTGGGAGATCAACCGTGTCCTCAATAGTTCAAACGTTTAGAAGAGAGAACGGGTATGTCCACCAATGTACAGTGCATTGTTACTGTATATAAGCAGTATACTGTATACTTCCTACAATGCTTCATATTACAGTAGTCCACTTGTATTTCACAGCATACAGAAATATACTCTATACAGATACATACTGCACCTTACATGCACCCACCTGTATGTTTTACAGTAAAATGTGTGTTCGCATAGTTTTTGTCTATGTGAAAGTGTGCGATGCATCACTGCATTTTTCCCCGCATAGGACTGCAAGATTACCTCAAACCGGTGGCAGAGGATGCCTTTTCACACCTCAACAGGAGGAGGCTATTTGCACCATGGTCCTAGCAAACAATGCCATGAGACTCAGGGAAATACAAAGGACCATTATAGAAGACAACGATGTCTTTGAAAACATCCATACGGTTAGCATCTCAACCATCGACAGGGTGCTGCATAGAAACCAGATGAGTATGAAACAGCTGTACCGTGTACCATTCCAAAGGAATGAGGACAGAGTTAAGGAGCTACGGTACCAGTATGTACAGGTAAAACATATATCCATGTAACTACTTTACAGCAACATTTTATAGTGATACATAGTACAGTAAGCATAAACTGCACACATTTCCATTGCTGTGTAAGGAACATGCAATATATGTACATTTTATGTCACTCTTCCTTACCAAAACAAATTCAACTGTGTGTTCTGGGATATAGCGTATAATGGAGTTGGAATCAAGTGAACCCTCTCACAACTTTGTGTACGTGGATGAGGCTGGCTTCAACCTGACCAAATGCTCTCTACAGGGAGAGACTCTCTACAGGGCTCTCATCCCTGATGATGAGAGGGGTCTGTTTAGAGAGGATTTGCCAAAGTATGTGGTCATTTGTGATAATGTGAGTTTCCATCGATCAAACATCATAAGGCAATGGTTTGTGACCCACCCGAGGATGCTCATAGAATTCCTCCCACCTTATTCACCATTCCTTAACCCAATTGAGGAGTTATTTTCAGCATGGAGGTGGAAGGTGTACGATCGTCAGCCACACGCACAGATGACCCTGCTGGCTGCAATGGATGCAGCATGTGAGGACATCACAGTAGACGCCTGCAGAGGATGGATAAGGCATTCCAAAAGATTCTTTCCACGTTGCATTGGAAGGGAAAATATCCGGTGTGATGTGGATGAGAATATGTGGGCCGACAGACAGGAACGTCTGGATGTGTAGAGACAGCACAACAGTGCTGAGGGCAAAGTTGTGCCTTAGGGGTGGTTTCCTGTGTGTCTTTCTAATTTAGTTTTTTTTCCTTTGTGCCCCTTGGGTTGTCCAGTCTCTTTCAATAAATAACCCACATACAGTAATATGTAAATAGTACTGTTGAAATTGATATATGACATAGAAGTGCAGCCTTGTGCATTTTCAATACAGTAACTGTCATCCGAACTGTAGCCTAAGTTTACATCAGGTAATACTGTCAAAGTACACAGTTACATTAACAACATGCCTAAACATTTTGACGACCTTGTTCGTGAACAATGACTCAATGACTTATCATTCTGATGACACTGACATGATCATTGGCATGAATATTTACTTTTGAGAGATGTACTAAGGATTTTTAGTGACTGACTAGCTTTAGAAACATATCTATTGTATATTGCAGTTTGTACAAATTGTTCTGAGAAATGTACTTATTATTTTGCACATGTTAGGGATGAAGTGAAAAATGCACCCAAGCGACTGAGAGAAACTGTAAAAGCCCTCTATTAGCAAGTTGACGTTCTAGAAGCATTCAACACAGTACAAAATAGTTTCCCCACCATGCATTTGACATGATGTGGGGATAATCTAGACAAAGCTCTTAGAAAGCGTTTGAGGCAGAGAACTCCCATTGGTTTTCTTTGAACACTGATGTTAGACAAGGTGCCTTTGACCATGATTTTATATATTTTTTGTGAACTAGCTGTAACTTCCTGTTAGAACATGCACTGTTATGTGATTAGTCAAGCTAGGCAGTTTGTTTAATTTTATTCTGGGATGAGAGTGTTTTTGTACTCCTGAAAATATGAGGGAGGAGTTCCAGTGGTGAATATTCATTATATTTCAGGACGTAATTAATGATCTCTTTTGCAATACTAATGCCTGGCTTCATTTCATTACAGATGATGTCTGATTGTGTGTGTGTGTGTATGTGTGTGCGTGTGTCTCCATGTCTTATGGAAACAATAACATTATATTTCAAGAAGAATAACTAAAATAGAAACAAATATAACTATTAATAAATTAGGCACCTTTAAACTGGCATTATTTGTGATAGAAAAGAGGCAAAATAAAGTTTGTATTGACGTTAACGCAAAAGTCCCCTCTCTCCTTAAAGTCAAATTCAGCTCCAAAACATGAGCAAAAATACAAAAACAGCTGACATGAAATGTCAGTTTGTATCAGACAAAGCCATTTTAAAATGCCCTGAGATTTGTGACAGCCCCCCCCCCCCCCCCCCCCCTCCCACAATAGCACAAAAATAGATACAAATCTGTGACGCCATTCTAACCTTTTGGTGCTGAACATCTTGGCGATGTCTTGTTGCTGCTGTTCAGAGGGTTGTTCTAGGTGAGAGGTTGAGCCTTCAGACTGTAGACCTGAGAGGGGGAGATAGGAGGGGAAAGAAAGAGAGAGACAGACAGACAGACAGACAGACACAGAGAGAACACAAACACACAGTGAGATTTTCAGCATGCCAGTGTCACCCAGGAGCTGTCAAGGTAGCATGACCGAACACTCCCCCAATTACCTGCCCTCAAACTGACAGTGGAAGACTGACTAGGCAGCTAGAGGAGGGGCACAGTGCACAAAACACAGCTATGGTTTATAAAACAACATTGTTGTACAGGCGGTGCAGTATATCATGCTAACTTCAACAGGTCACTCTGCATTTACTATGCCTCGTCTGAACGGGTAAATTAATGAGTAATACAAAGTGGTGCACACAGATATCCATACATATTCTGCTGCTCCTGTGTGTTCCTCCCCTCCAGTATAATGTCTGGGACTTTAGCCTCCTGCCCTGTCATGCTCTGTAAAGGTTACCACAGTGGAGGAGAAGATTTAATAATTAATGCAGACAGATCCATGTGGGGCTCACTTCTCAACCTCTCCTATGTAATAAGAAGAGTGGGGGAGGAGGAGAGAAGAAGGGAGGGGACTGAGGCTGCCTGACTGATTGACTGACAGGGCCACTCAGCTCAGTTTAGCTCTAGGGTAGCAGCTTGATTTGGAATTCAGCCCAAGTGAAACTGCCACTCTCCAGCTCCAAAGGATGATGTGAAACCAGTGTGGTTAGAGTATCTTTACATTTATAGTCGGATGCAGAAAGAATTAACCCCTCACACACACGCACAATCATTCATACTCTACTCAATTATGTACTGTAATATATGCATTATGACTAAGAGCTCATGTAAATCGTAAAGAACCGATAGTTTTGTAAAGCAGGGTTTCCCAAACGGGGTCCTGGGGCCCCCCTGGGTCCACGTTTAGTTTTTTGCCCCAGCACTACACAGCTGATTCAAATAACCAATTTATTATCAAGTTTTGATTATTGGAATCAGCTGTGTAGTGTTGGGGCAGGACAGTTTGGGAACCCTGGTTTAGAGGACTATTACATAGGAGACTTGGTAGAAATTCAGCTCAGAGGATTAAGGATTATTCAGCTATTTCTGGGACATTGTTAAAAGCCCCTGGCATTATCTCTGACAGCAGATAGACCAAACAACTAGGTTAAAGGTCACATCCATCAGAGGGATATTGTTGGCTATTATTAGGTTACGACATGGTCACCACATGTTGATGATGATCATGAGGACATTATTGTATTTGTTAGGAAAGTATTGTTGCGTCATCCAGCATCCAACACTGGATCAGGAAGACCTATTTGGTCGAAACACGAACATCTCTTCATGGGGAAATTCAAATTGGATTTTATTTATGAAAATAATGGTCCAAAGATCATGTTAAATATTGGACCCACTATATAGATGATTGCTTTATGATCTGGACAGGTTACGAAATTAAATTAAACAAAATGTCTTAACTACATTAACTCTAGAATACAATCCATTTCCTTCACTATGGAAAAGAACATTAACTCTATACATTTCTTAGATATACTATATTTGTTACAAAGAAGGGACAATCTCTAAGTACTACAGTTCACAGAAAACCTACAGATAAAACTACTATACTGACAGCTGATAGTTATCACCATTTCCCCATAAAGTGAGGTTTACCAGTAAGCCCACTTCATAGCCAACATCGCATCTGTGACACAGAGGAAGAATATGATAGACAATCAAATTCTCTCCTTGAGCGTTTCCGCTTGAGAGGAAACCCCGAAACATGGCTTGATAAAGCTCTAAAACAAGTTAAATGTCATGTTGGTATGAATGATTCGGGAGACAGGCGTAGGAATGCGTAATAGGGTTTTTTTGTGCAGCGCAACGACACTGGCCTCGAGGACGATCACAGGAATGCAGTGCGGGTATATCAGGACCCGATGCAGCTGCCGAAGTTGTGGCGGCGCCGGACGGACCAGTCGCAGCGTCGTCAGACGGGCCATTCCATTAAGGGTTGATTATTCTGTCACGCTGGTATGAATGATTTGTGAGACAGGCGCAGGAATGTGTAATAGTTTTTTTTATTGCACCCAAATTACAACGTGCCATGTAAAGGCTGGAAACCCAAACAAAATAGAGAGGAGTACCTCAAATGAATAACACAAGCGCACAATGATTATCACACGGGACGAGACTCGTAATTACCTGCGCAATCCACTATTTTTTATTTTACCTTTATTTAACTAGGCAAGTCAGTTAAGAACAAATTCTTATTTTCAATGACGGCCTAGGAACAGTGGGTTAACTGCCTGTTCAGGGGCAGAACGACAGACTTGCCAGCTCGGGAGTTTTGAACATGCAACCTTCCGGTTGCTAGTCCACCACTCTAACCACTTGGCTACCCTGCCGCCCCACAATGGCACGAAAGCCAAAACAAATAGCACAGGTACTCACATGATCAACGGACATAGTAACAATAATCGACCGCCCAATGGAAACCAAAGGGCACATATATACAAATACAATCAGTGGGAATAAGGGCCAGGTGTGTGTAATGAAAGTTCCAGAGGGATCCGTGACGTTAACAGCTTGAAAAAAAGCCAGTTACTTAATAAATCTCAGCAAAAACAGATGGAACAGTTCTCTGTAAACTATACTGAACAAAATTATATACGCAACATGTAAAGTGTTGGTCCCATGTTTCATGAGCTGAAATAAAAGATCCCAGAAATGATTCATACACACAAAAAGCTTATTTCTCTTGAATTTTGTGAACGAATTTGTTTACATCCCTGTTAGTGAGCATTTCTCCTTTGCCAAGATAATCCATCCACCTGACAGGTGTTGCATATCAAGAAGCTGATTAAACAGCATGATTATTACACAACAGAATGCCACAGATGTCTTAAGTTTCGAGGGAGCGTGCTATTGGCATGCTGACTGCAAGAATGTCCACCAGAGCTGTTGCCAGAGAATTTAATGTTAATTTCCCTACCATAAGCTGCATCCAACATCGTTTCAGAGAATTTGGCAGTACGTCCAACTTGTCTCACAACCGCAGATGGCGTCATTTCAGCGAGCAGTTTGCTGATGTCAACATTGTGAACAGAGTGTCCCATGGTGGCGGAGGGGTTATGGTATGGGCAGGCATAAGCTATGGACAACGAACACAATTACATTTTATCGATGGCTATTTGAATGCACAGAGATACTGTGACGAGATCCTGAGGCCCATTGTGAGGCCCATTTCTTTTAAGGTACATGTATCTGTGACCAACAAACGCATATCTGTATTCCCAGTCATGTGAAAACCATAGATTAGGGCCGAATGAATGTATTTAAAATGATTGATTTCCTCATATGAACTGTAACTCAGTAAAATCTTTGAAATTGTTGCATGTTGAGTTTATATTTTTGTTCAGTATAAATACTTACTTTCAATGATAGCCATAATGGCATCAAGTCTACTGTCAATAAACACGGGCACGTACAGTGCATTTGGAAAGTACTCAGACCCCTGGACTTGTTCCACATTTTATTACATTACTGCCTTATTATTATATATTCAAATATATTCAAATATCACATTCACATAAGTATTCAAACCCTTTTACTCAGTACTTTGTTGAAGCACCTTTGGCAGCGATAACAGCCGTAAATCTTCTTGGGGATGACGCTACAAGTTTGGCACACCTGTATTTGGGGAGTTTCTCCCATGCTTCTCTGCAGTTCCTTTCAAGCTCTGTCAGGTTGGTTTGGGACACTGCACAGCTATTTTCAGGTCTCTCCAGAGATACTTATTTTCCACCATAATTTGCAAATAAATTCATTTAAAATCCTACAATGTGATTTCCTGGATTTTTTTCTATCTAATTTTTGTCTGTCATAGTTTAAGTGTACCTATGATGAAAATGACAGGCCTCTCTCATCTTTTTAAGTGGGAGAACTTGCACAATTGGTGGCTGACTAAATACTTTTTTGCCCCACTGTGGATTAATGAGCCAAATCTCTTTTTCGTCCACTTTCATATTCAAAAGGATCCACCTTCCTTGCAAATCATTCCTGACTATTTGCACATTCAGAACGATATTTTTGATAATTAATATCATCACACCTTTTGAGTTCCTTTGACCATGACAAAATTATTTCACCACCCCATTCCTTTTTCCACACAACTTCATCTAAGGATGTAGAGTGAGTTTCCTGTAAACAGTATATGTTATATTCCTTTTCTTTTAGCTACGTAAAGACTTACAAGTACAAAGGCAGACAGACAGATAGGCAGACAGGCAGATACGCACAAAAACACAAACACATTTGTTGATCAGTTTTACAGCAGTTTCCACCTTTTTCCTGTCGTAATAGAAGGTGAACGGTTGGGACTTAAACCAGAGAAACAGAGTGGTAGGAGGTACAGTAACTAGGGACCTTGTCTGAGTTAAAGGGTTTTCTTTCCCACATTCATTCATTAAGCCAGCCTTGTGTTTTAGTGTAACTATCTCAGAGCGGACCGAGTGTCCTGACAAACACAAATAGCAGACAGAAAATGCGTTGAAGAGAATGCCTTAGCAGCAAGACCTGCTAATACTATTTGAAATCATTTCAAATACTTCACCTGTGCTCGATTGATCTTGCCTGTTGCAATGGAACCAAAATAAGTGCAAACCTCACCCACCTGACACTAGGCAGGCTAAAGCAAATACTCTATTTCAAATACTATTTGAACCCAGTTATGCTTAGCAGTGTGGGTAAACTGCACACAAGTAGACAGACAGGACAGCAGGTATTACTGCTGGTCGATAATACTGCTGGTCAGCACTTCTGTTGAAAGCTGCCTGGTGGACTGACGGAGGACACCCAACAGCCCAGTGGTTATTATGAGCCGGTTATAAGGTCTGTTATACTAAAGCCTGACAGAGCAGTCAACACACTGGCTGATACTGGCTGATACTGTAATGACAGAGGCTTGGATACAGATAGATCCAACTGTATGCATTGTCACAACTGCAAGCCACAAACTCACAGGAATACAGTACCAACGAAGGGGACAAAACCATGTAAATATTTGTCACCCACACAGTGCTGTATGTGCATTAATATCTCATTTCATTGCTATATCAATACCTTAGATTCAAACTGAAAAGTTCAGAATTAATTAATCCACTTAAAAAACTGCTTACATAGCCTATTTTAAAATGTCCTAAAAGATCTAAATATGAGTTAGACCCATGTGCAGCAGTGTCCCAGTTCTGTGTTTACGCTCGCTCTCTCTCTCAATTCAATTCAAGGGGCTTTATTGACATGGGAAATATATGCTTACATTGCCAAAGCAAGTGAAATTAATAAACAAAAGTGAAATAAACAATAAAAAGTGAAGAGTAAATGTTACACTTACACAAATTCCAAAAGAATCGAGACATTTCAAATGTCATTATGTCAATATACAGTGTTGTAACGATGTGCAAATAGTTAAAGTACAAAAGGGAAAATAAATAAATATGGGTTGTATTTCAAATGGTGTTTGTTCTTCACTGGTTGCCCTTTTTTTCTGGCAACAGGTCACACATCTTGGTGCTGTGGTTGCACACTGTAGTATTTCACCCAACAGATATGGGAGTTTATCAAAGATTGTTTTCAAATTCTTTGTTGGTCTGTGTAATCTGAGGGAAATATGTGTCATTTGGCAGGAGATTAGGAAGTGCAGCTCAGTTTCCACCTCATTTTGTGGGCAGTGTGCACATAGCCTGTCTTCTCTTGAGAGCCAGGTCTGCCTACAGCAACCTTTCTCAATAGCAAGGCTATGCTCACTGAATCTGTACATAGTCAAAGATTTCCTTAATTTTGGGTCAGTCAAAGTGGTCAGGTATTCTGCCAAGGTGTACTCTCTGTTCAGGGCCAAATAGCATTCTAGTTTGCTCTGTTTTTTTGTTAATTATTTCCAATTATCTTTAAGTAATTCTCTTTTTGTTTTCTCATGATTTGGGACCAGCTTGCTTAGGGGACTCTTCTCCAGGGTCCTCTCTCTGTAGGTGATGGCTTTGTTATGGAAGGTTTGGGAATCGCTTAATTTCAGGTGGTTGTAGAATTTAACAGCTCTTTTCTGGATTTTGATCATTAGCGGGTATTGGCTCTGCTCTGCATGCATTATTTGGTGTACACAGAGGATATTGTTGCAGAATTCTGCATGCAGAGTCTCAATTTGGAATTATTGGTTGGTGAGCGGACCCCAGACCTCACAACCATAAAGGGCAATGGGTTCTATAGCTGATTAAAATATTTTCAGCCAGATCCTAATTGGTATGTCAAATTTCATGTTCCTTTTGATGGCATAGAATTCCCTTCTTGCCTTGTCTCTCAGATCATTCACAGCTTTGTGGAAGTTACCTCCGGCGCTGATGTTTAGGCCGAGGTATGTATAGTTTTTTGTGTGCTCTAGGACAAGATGGATGGTCCTGGCAATTTGTATTTGTGGTTCTGGCAACTGGACCTTTTTTGGAACACCATTATTTTTGTCTTACTGAGATTTACTGTCAGGGCTCAGGTCTGACAGAATCTGTGCAGAAGATCTAGGGGCTTCTGTTGGCCCTCCTTGGTTGGGGACAGAAAGAACCAGGCTCTGGCACACACAACTGGGCACACACTCACACACTAATAGAGGTCACATTAGCTTGGCAGGAAACACAAGGTGATTATTGAAATTCTGTCAATTACTGCAGACAAGAGTAAACAGCCTTTCCATCATTCTTGACTCCTATATTTACCTTTTCCTAATAGTTGTACTGTAGATTTATGAAGGCCGTTATTTTCCCAGGGCATCTTGTTTCCCTCTCCATGTGTGTGTGTGTGTGTGTGTGTGTGTGTGTGTGTGTGTGTGTGTGTGTATGTGTGTGTGTGTGTCAACAACTGGATGTCAGAATAACTCAGAGTCGGCAAAAACACCTCATACTAGAGCCAGGAGACAACCAACCAACAACTGTCTATACAGGCAATTCCACAGTAACAGAGTAACACTGAGACTCCGATTCCTCACTGTCAAATGTATGTCAAACCAAAACCAATGATTACAAAGTTAAACAAACCATACAACTCTATGCACAAGGACTACACTGAACGATTTCCACTGAACATAAAAAAAAAATACTTGAAGAACAGTGGAGATGCAGTTTGGTAACAGAATGACAGATTTGAAAGTAAAAAAAGTAGTTTTGTTCTGTATAGTATGATGTTGTTCATACTGGTTTAACCATTAGCAAATTGATGTTCCAGATACTATTTGAAGCATATTTCCATATGTGCCTGATAAATAGCTGTACTGACATAAAACCATAGTACAACACAACAATCTACTTCACATAATACACCATAATACTAGCAATATAATACACTCTGTATATGTGTCCAATGACACCTAATTTAATAATCAGTCTAGGGCAGTGGTCACCACCCGTTTCTGAGTCAAGATCACTTTCGCAATCAAAAAGCTAGCTGAGTATGTATTTTCATAAAACATTACTGTGATATGGCATTAACACAATGTTAAACATTGTGAAATACTGTTAATGCAAGTCACATTGCTCTAAAATAATCGTAAAAATCGAAAAGCCCCAACAGTTTGCATTTTTGGCTTCTTTTATGTCATAAGAAATGTAAATTCATGCGTGACTGCAACTCCCAGTCATTCATCCTTCTGGACGAAGATGGAAAAGAAAGAGTGAGAGAGTGAGGAGCTCCAGTACATCAAGAGAGTATTATTCTACTATTAATCAATCAATCAATTTAATAGACAGTAATGGAGTTAATCGGTTCCTCTCTGTCCTCACCTCTGCGTCGCTGCGCACCGCTCTCTCGCTCCTCTGACTTCAACTTTCTGGCCGATGTTAGCTAGCTTGCTAGATACTCAAGACTTTTTTCATCACCGTCCCAGAATCATCCCAAAGTGCAATTTAAACCGTCCCACACTGAAGATGAACTGTCCCAAATTAAAATATGTATTTACATTTCTGGGGGGAGATGCCAACATGGGTCTACTCATAGGTGATCTAAAAGGCTAATAAGACTAGCCTACTACTGAAATCGATAAATGGGGCTGTCAACTGAGCCAGAAATAGATATATTTTGCATAGGCTAAATGTGAATAAATAATTTGCCTACATGTAAAAGTGTAGCCTAGGTTATATGCATAATGGCTACGGACTCTCATGTCCACGCCGATGCTGACTGACATGAGGGAGGCATCAGAAATTGTAGCCAAGCTTTAATGAGACTTTTAATTTGGCCTAGATCAGTGGAGGCTGTTGAGGGGAGGACGGCTCATAATAATGGCTGGAATGGCGTAGAATGGAGTGAATGGAATGGTATCAAACATATGAAAATTATAGCCGTTCTCCCCTCAGCAGCCTCCACTGGCCTAGATAAGCCAGTCATTTTGACAATTATAATGTAGGATAATTAACATGAACTTCTAAAGGCTTGATTCTCTTGACATACTCGAGGCATGGTTCGATCAGATCAAATGGTCACAAGAGCAGAGAGAAAGGTCAGTGACTGTAGCACACTGTACACATCAGCCACCTTGCAAGGCAGTCAGCAATTTGGAACAATTTAACCATAAACTTAACTGTTTAAAACCTGGAGGTTTTATTTCGTTTTAGGAGGCATGTCTTCCCAAAATCAGAGCATATGTTGAGGGAATTATTTTATTAACGCTTCATTGTGTCATTGAAACCAGCATTTTCTGTTGTTCTATTGGTTTTCAAATCAACTTTCTTTCATTGTCTAGCAGGAAAAGACACAATCCTAGTCATAAGGCAACCCATGCTAGCATCTTTAGATCTCCCCTCTTACTACATTCCTAACAGATATTCTATGTCACATGAAACCGCTCGCATGTGCTGTGCACTTTTTTAGAACAGTGTGTTCCCGCTAATTGCATTTTGGAACATTTGCGCATAGCCTACTGCCGTGTGCGCATGTGATGTGCTTCTAATGTGAACAAATACGTTTATTAATATTCTAAGCTAAACGTCCTGATCTGTTGCCTTAGCGTCATTGCTTTCTAAAAAAAAAAATGAATTTTGGATCAATCGTTCCAGAACTGTCCCAGAGTCTGTTTGAACCGTTCCAGACATGTTTTTTTTTCGTCCCCGGGACGCCCTTAATTTCGAGCCCTGACTACATACCCAGAGAGAAAGCACATTGTTCGATCCTCGCTCCCTCTCTCTGAAACTGTCAGATGATTATTTCTCAGTTTCTTTCCCTTGCTGTGTTGGCTCTAGTAATGATTGGTAGGACTGGGTGCAGTCAGGATACAATGAAAGAGGAAAACAAGAATAAGCGAGAAGTAAGTAGCTAGCTAGTGCTAGTTAATTAGTTTGTTGTTTTCACATCACTTGTCATGACTGCCTGCAGCAGCACTCTCTCAACACCCAATAACTGTGCTCAACACACACCCCTTCGGCCATCCCCCTCCCTCCCTCCACTCACTGACTCACTTACTGACTCACTCACTCACTCAGCAACAGCCTGCCTCACTGCTTAATAGTCAGCAGCAGCAGGTCACAGTGAAATTAATTGATATATTTTTAAAGAGAAATGCCATGGCGTCCGCAGTGCAATTTAGAAATAGCCCAAAATCCCACAACCCACAACCAATACATTTTCACCCACGACATTGTTTTCAAAGTAGCCCAATTTGACGGGAAAACCACAGACATGGCAACCCTGGTACGGGTTCGCTTCATGCTGCTACAGTGTGGTAGCCAGGGGTCCAAGACAGTGGAGAAGTTGAGCCTCACGCTTCAACACTCTTAAGAGTCTACCTTTAACCTAATAAAAACAGTTCTGTAGGAATGAGGTTTGTGCATCCTTATACATTATCACAGCATATTGGCTATGTTTGGACTGCCGATATTGTTATTTTCAAACCATATTATATAAAAAACGTTATATTTGATAACAAAATAAATCAGTTGCTGTATCACTTGTGAGGCACAGCTGAGCATAAATTTAAATAATTCCCTTTTTATTTTACTGGACTGATGGAACCAGCATCTGATAGTAAGTCTCAGCGGAGGGAGAGAGCAGTAGTAGAGATCTGTATATAATCAAGTCTCCACCCTAACAATGGGAGTTGTTGTCCCAAAGGTGGGAAGGCAGGCGACAAGTTTAGGTCCAAAATAAGCCCATAGAAACACATTGGGCTTATTTTGGACAGATTTGTCGAGAGTGAAACCTCTCGCTTCGCCTCTTCCTCTCTGGCAGGGTCCAACTCTCACAGTCCCTGCTCTCTCCTTTCCTCCGGTGAGACTGTCCAGAGAGAGGGGACACCGTCCTCCACCTGATGGCTAAACTTGAGTCGCACCGCATCATTTCTGCCTTATGCACAAATGTATTTTGTTCCTATGACCAGAAAAAGTGAAATATTCCTCGATATTAAAATAGATATGATGAGCTGCTAATAATAAAAACGCAGGGCAATCGATACACTTGGCTACTATCGATACACTTGGCTACTATCGATACACTTGGCTACTATCGATACACTTGGCTACTATCGATACACTTGGCTACTATCGATACACTTGGCTGCTATCGATACACTTGGCTACTATCGATACACTTGGCTACAATCGATACACTTGGCTACTATCGATACACTTGGCTACTATCGATACACTTGGCTACTATCGATACACTTGGCTACTATCGATACACTTGGCTACTATCGATACACTTGGTTGCTATCGATACACTTGGTTGCTATCGATACACTTGGCTGCTATTGATACACTTGGCTACTATCGATACACTTGGCTACTATCGATACACTTGGCTGCTATCGATACACTTGGCTGCTATCGATACACTTGGCTACTATCGATACACTTGGCTACTATCGATACACTTGGCTGCTATCGATACACTTGGCTGCTATCGATACACTTGGCTACTATCGATACACTTGGCTACTATCGATACACTTGGCTGCTATCGATACACTTGGCTACTATCGATACACTTGGCTACTATCGATACACTTGGCTACTATCGATTCACTTGGCTACTATCGATACACTTGGCTGCTATCGATACACTGGGCTACTATCGATACACTTGGCTGCTATCGATACACTTGGCTACTATCGATACACTTGGCTGCTATTGATACACTTGGCTACTATCGATACACTTGGCCACTATCGATACACTTGGCTGCTATCGATACACTTGGCTGCTATCGATACACTTGGCTACTATCGATACACTTGGCTACTATCGATTCACTTGGCTACTATCGATACACTTGGCTACTATCGATACACTTGGCTACTTATTCATTGCAGCTGCAGTGAGAGTGGAAGTAGGGAGAAGAGCGTTTTATGTTTTTAAAAGTGTTGAATAAAAACAGTGTTGACATAAAAACATAAACTCACTCAGAAAAACAGAAGCTCTCTGATGTATTCTTTGACAGTCTCTCTCTGGTCATGGTTTTAAAAGTTGCCGATTGGCCAGCACAGTAGGCTCTCTTGATTTAGCCACAGCTCTCCTGGTCCGCCGGGTAGGTGGAGTTTGTCCCATCAGACAAATGAAATGGTTAAAAATGGGAACACTTTGCTTACCCAGCGTGCACAGGGCTTCTGAATCATGAGCACTTCCGACAAGCGCGTAAGACAAATAAATACAAATGAATAGGAGCGCAAGGCTTTATCCTTGGCTTTTCTACAAAGGTGTGTTACAGCCAGCCACTATGCCTTTGTCCCAAATGGCACCAAGTTCCCTACATGGTGCACTACTTTGGACCAGAGCCCTATATAGGGAATACGGTGCCATTTGGGATGTATCCTATGACAGTTCTTTTTTTCTCCCCAATTTCTTGGTATCCAATTGGTAGTTACAGTCTTGTCTCATCGCTGCAACTCCCATACGGACTCGGGAGAGGTGAAGGTCAAGAGCAATGACTCGTCTGAAACACGACCCAACCAAGCCATACTGCCATTTAACCCAGAAGCATCAATGTGTCTGAGGAAACACTGTACACCTGGCGAGCGTGTCAGCGTGCATGCACCCAGAGCACGATGGGACAAGAACATCCCTGCCGGGCCAAACCCTCCCCTAACTCGGACGACGCTGGGCCAATTGTGCCCCGCACCATGGTTCTCCCGGTCGCGGCCGGCTGCGACAGAGCCTGGACTCTAACCAGAATCTCTAGTGGCACAGCTAACACTGCTTCAGACCACTGCTCCACTCGGGAGGCCTACTTCCTAAGACTGTTTATTGCCAAGTCACTATAATAAGGTTGAAGAATACGTGAGGTCACAAATGTTACTTGAATTACCCCTTCAAATGAAACACATACTGTATAAAGCTACATGCTTGAGTCATTTAATAGGTTATAAACTACTATTTGAACGCAATCCAATAATGATGTACTGAATTGTGAACCTGTAAAGACACATTGTGAGCGTTTACATAACAGCTCTGCTAATCTGGATCATAATACAGGAGTTTTATAGCAATATGAATACGTCTGCCAAAAGTGGACTTATGTGGACATTTAGCTAGACTCAAAAGCAACAGCAATATAACACGATCTTTCAAAACACCAAACAATAGAGGCAAATTCTTTAAGAATGAAAGACACATGAAACTGCATTTGAATAAACCTGACGTGTTTTTAGGAGAAACAAAAGGTGACAAATCCTCATTAGGGTCACACGGTGAAAGCATACTGTGCTAGAAAGCAGATTGATGCATCTTTGAATTCTACAAGGTTGATAGGCCATTCAAAAACAGCATTCTCTATTATTCATCCTCTACGAACACACAGTGTTGTTTTATTGGTGCTAAGTTAATTCATGTTATCCCCGTGACTGTTATGTTCAGACCAAAGCAACGCCCTTGAGAATGGTTGATGGGTAATATTCTGAAGGAGACAGCAGCGTCAATGACTGAGCCTACGGTGTTATGAAAAACTATTGTGGGACGCAGTAGGCCTAGGTTATAAAAGCTACTTTCGGCTCTTTAGGTTTAGAAAAAAAGCTGCGACACATAACTGTGCCATTAACAACAGTTGTACAAAACACACCAAAAATTATAATGAATTCACATATTAAAGGGAAATTCCACCACTTTTCAACCTGATACTG
Source organism: Oncorhynchus mykiss (assembly GCF_057628025.1). NCBI lineage: Eukaryota > Metazoa > Chordata > Actinopteri > Salmoniformes > Salmonidae > Oncorhynchus > Oncorhynchus mykiss. Next base: position 30,408,304 of record NC_143024.1, read on the forward strand.
ATCATCTCATACCCATACCAGTGTCTACAGAATATTATGTGAAAATGACGTGTTTCTACAATCTGTGGTTGAAAAGATAAGAAGAAAAGTCTTAAAATATCCTTCCCTAAGACATCCTTGAGTAGGATTTTTTTTCTTTTGAAATTGTGATTTTCAAAACTTGCAACGAGTTTCTAGCCAGAGGGAAGCTATTTTATTGCTCCCCGCGTCACCATGAATCTCATAGGGTTTAAAAATCACAGTTTATTTTTATGTCTTACCTTTTTTCATCAGGTAGAACATTTTTACTTCATATTTGTTACTACAAAACATAGAAATGTGCCCTTTTCACATGTGGACACCAGTGGAGGCTCCTCAGAGGAGGAAGGGGAGGACCATTCTCCTCAGTGAATTTCATAAAACTAAAAAGGGTAAAACATTTAAAAAGTTGTCCTTTTTAGAAAATAAATTACTAAATATATTCACGTCACCAAATAATTTATTAAAACACACTGTTTTGCAAAGAAGGTCCACAGTTGCCTCAACAGCACTCTGAGGGTAGCGCCATGGTGTAGCCGGAGGACAGCTAGCTTCCGTCCTCCTCCAGGTACATTGACTTCAATACAAAACTTAGGAGGCTCATGGTTCTCAACCCCTTCCATAGACTTACACAGTAATTATGACAACTTCCAGAGGACGTCCTCCAACCTATCAGAGCTCTTGCAGCATGAACTGTCATGTTGTCCACCCAATCAAAGGATCATAGAATGAATCTAGTACTGAAAGCATAAACTACAGCTAAGACTGCAATGCATAAAATGTTGTGAGTTGTTGACTCAAATTGAGAGAAAGACAATAGTTGAACAGTTTTGAACAAATTCATTTCTTCAAAAATTAAGGAGACGCAAGAGAGATAGAGAGATTTGGTCATTGTTTTTCACTTTCAGTTTACATTAGCTAGCTGGCTATGACTATTCAACACAACACTGGAACCCTTCCAAGTCAAGGTAAGCTTTTGGTTTTACTAATTCATTGCCACTTGGGCCCGCCGGTGTAACTGCTAAACTGCTTACTGACTATACACTGTAACGCTACTGAATGATTGTAGCAGGTTTACTAATGAGTTAGTTCTATTAGCTATGTTGACTATGACGTTACTTTAGCTAATACGGTGACAACAATGCAGGCTGTGTGAAGAAGTTATGATATGGTTTGGCTTGGAAAGGTTCTTTTGCCTGATCTTATACAGTTGATGTGTTGTGCATTGAAGTCCACAAACATAGGGAAAAGGTGAGAGTAGAGCGCATAGATGCGAGAAGGTATACAATGTGGCTGCTATAAAAGTGAACTTTGTTTACATGTGATAAGGGGTGTATTCATTCCGCCGATTCTGTTGAAAAACGTTTCTTAAACGAAAGAAAACGGAACAAAACGGGGATAAACATACCCGAATTTGTCCAATAGAAACTCTAATTTGCAACTGTTGGACTAATGAATACACCCTTGACCTGTGTGTACCGACGTTGTAAACTTTAATTCAATGTCTAGGTTGTAGCAACCTCATAATAGGTAGGGACAATTTTAGTATAATGTGGTAGCCTAAACCTATCAATGTTACATTGAACTGGGTGAATGGAATATAAATGACAGTCATCCATTATGCTGTAATAGAAATAAGGCCATGCTCATGACAATAAAAATTGTTCTCCCTCATCATAAACGGCACCGACCGCCACTGGGGAACACTGGGATGGAGCTGGAGATAATGAATGAGGTTGGAAAGTGATGACATTCTCCATTGAGCTTTCTTTTTAGTCCAGGACTAGGCTTAATGTGTGTCCAGGAAACCGTCCCTTAAAGATCAACAGCACAAAACATTCAAGAATGATTTTAAGAATGTGATAGTGCTTTTTGTAACTTCCACTAAACAACCCCACAGACAGACAATGTTTTGCATGTCAGCAGTCCAGTTTTCCAGATATAGGATTTTCAAGGATCAAAGTGACACTTTGATGTGACAAGTGACACTTTGATTCTTGAAAACTTGACTGCTGGCATGTAAAACATTAAGGGACTGCATTAACAGTGGACTAATGAAAAAAAGTGGATTATTTCTTTAAACACAGCAGAGTCAGACAGACACATGACCACTACAGTATATCTATTACCAGTCCTTGGCGCTCTGATAACACGGTTGTTTTTAATTAATTATTCAACTCCTGTCTTTGGCCTAGAGTAGGTCTGGATGGGACAGACACTAACACAGGCCTACTAGGAGGGCCTTCTCAAGTAATTTATGCTATTTCAGTCTACTAGTTGTCTGTATCTATGGTTACTTTAAATACATGGTATATACTCTCTTTCTATGTCTAATGTCATATGTCCCTACAGGTTCACAGTTCAACATATGTTTTCTTCTTTAAAAAATGTATACAAATGATTCCAATTGTTTATTGATCATGTAGAACTTTCTACTGTACTGTATGTAGATTCAGAGTTCAGATCTCTGGTAGGGACAAAGCCAATCATTGGAGTTCAGATCTCTAGACACAGCCAATCATTGGAGTTCAGATCTGTAACCTCAGCTGTAGACATAGAACAGCAGTAGCTCCTGGCAAGGTGGTAGAACACTGTCATTGCAAGTTAGAGACAACTCAGTACAGGCTGACTCATTATACAAAATGATATTAAACTGACAGGGACAAACGCTCTTGGGGCCTCGTACCATCAAATTCCAAAAGCATGATTCAGTTGGTTGGTGAAGCCATAGAAAGCAGAACTGAAGGCTCTGAGGACGGTTCATTTTGGTTAAGTGCTGTGCGATTCATGACAACACGGTTGACGGCCAGCATTACAACATCAACCCATCATGTTACTGTACATAACACCAGCCTGTGATTTATCATGTCAGCTATCTGTCATATTAATCATCAGGTTCACCAAGAGTCTACACAATTGATAGTTAATTATATGCGCCCTTAAAGGTGGACTCAGCTAGATGACTTTGCATGCACTAAGTAAAGACATAGTGGGTCAATTTCCTCAACATCTAAGAGTGTTGAAGTGCGAGGCTAAACGTCTCTGCTGTTTTGGTCACATAGGGTGCCATTATAGCCTACATAGTTGGTCTATAGGCTGAGGCCTGGCAGGGACAGAGGGTGAGTGACCAGTTCGGGCCGGTCTGGGAGGGGCGGGTGGCTGTGGGGTAAATGGGCTGGGTTTACATAAGCTTGGCTGTGCTTAATCCTCTGTAAGCCACAACCAGTCCCATGATGCCGTTTACTGTGGGCTGTACGTAGTATGTATGTAAAGCTGTTATAAACCCTGCCTGTCTGTCGCAACGCAAGTAACAAAGCTGGTCATTTCTGTATAGAGCTATTGTCTATACAGCTTGTGGTCATTACTGCATGGTCTATTGAGTTAAGGGTCAGATGAGTTGAGGGGTTGAGGGTCAGATGAGTTGAGGGATTGAGTTGAGGGATTCAGATGAGTTGAGGGATTCAGATGAGTTAAGGGATTCATTTTCTATCCTTATTTTTGTCGAGCAATTGGTTCGCAGTGGATGGCATCTACAGTATGCCTTTTTGAGATTTGTGTCAACCTGACTGGTGTCTGGGGCTGCAGGTAACCTAGTGGTTAGAGCATTGGGCCAGTAACCCAAAGATTGCTGGATCGAATCCCCGAAGCTGATAAGGTAAAAATCTGTCGTTCTGCTTCTGAGCAAGGCAGTTAACCCACTGTTACCCGGGCGCTGAAGATGTGGATGTCGATTAAGGCAGCTGCGGGGGGCACCTTTCTGATTCAAAGGGATTGGGTTAAATGCAGAAGACATATTTCAGTTGAATACATTCAGTTGAACAACTGACTAGGTATCCACTTTCCCTTAAATGTGGTTTCTTCTCTATCACCAAGGTTTTCAAAAACTGAGAAGTGTGTTTAAAGCCAGAAGACTCATGAAGCAATAATGAGAGAATGCCTTTCTTGGAAATGTTCTTGTCACAGAGAATGAAATGTGCATTTCCTGTAATCAGAACAGGAAGCAACTATGCAGTCGCTTCCCTTGTCATTATTTGAGTGCTTTTCTTCCTGTTTTAATGTCTCGCTCCCCATCCCGCTCTGTAAATCGGAACAGCTCTTTTCATTAGGATAAAACACAGCAACAAGCATCATGACTCAACACTCTGAAAAAGCTGTTAGAAAGTAAATCCCTTAATCTAGAACTTTCACTGTTAGCAAAATCCTAACGCACAGTCAGACAGTGGGGTTGTGGCACAGGGTGGTTGTCTTACCAAATAACATCATAGGGAATTATTAAATGCAGAACATTTTAGGTCAAGCATAAGTGCATTGGTAAAAAACCTTTATAAAAAAAGTTGATTGATTGGTTGACTGATTGACTGATTGATTGATTGATGGATGGATTGAAACGTATTAAATGGTGTAGCCCACTGGATTTTACAGTCCAGTGGTTCTCACCCATACACTCAGATGATCAAAAACCCAGCAGGACAATCCTAATGCATCTATGTTTAATCATCGTCTAAGAGTGGAAACTGGAGCTGATGATCATTGAATAGTATTCCCTGACGTGGTGTGTCTATAAATTCCTGTCTGCAAGGGCGTAGGAGCTGGGGGGAGGACAGGGGGGACATGTCCCCTCCAGTGTTAGAAGCAGGACTGAAAAACTGTGAATTTTTTTAAGCCAAGAACACTTGCTAGCTACATAATTACTTGCACAATCAGTGTCTTAGTCTTCATCATAGAGTTAGCAAGTTCACAATGCCACCAGTCAAGAAGAGAGCAAAGATAGATGTGCAAAGGACTGTAAGTAAGGTTCTTGGCAACAGAACACACCACCCCTGGCAAACTAGCTGGCCAATTTAAGTGTTTTCACTTCGATGCCTTTAATTTCATCACAGAGAATTTGGTTCATGAAGATGTGCTCCATTGTTAAGACTTTGTTTGGTGTTAGAAGTGACAACCATGAACAGACAGACAGTCTGAGAGGAAGGGAGAGAGAGGCCACAAACCAACATGGTACGATACTGAGAAGTGACTCTCCATGCTCATAAAGTTAATAGGCTGATGATCTGTCATAATGTGAATCAATCTGAATGATTTTATATGATCTCTGATGAACAGGGTAGAAAATGAATCATATAGTAGCAGAGAGTACAACATGGTAGTTTAATTAAATATATGCATATTAACAGTCACACTGGTATTCAGTATAGTATGAATGGCCCTGGTCTTTAGACTGATTGGACTGTTCCTGTGTAAGTGCCTCTCTGCAAGGCCCCCCGTAGCAAAATGTCCCCCCCCCCATGGTAGAGTCTATCCTACTGTACGCCCCGCCCCTGCCTGTTTGAGGTGGTGGTTACCTGTGAGCATAAAGTCATGTTTTTGTAGCTCCTATGCCTTCCCTACATGCTTTCAGTTGTTTTTTGACATGCATTCCTGATTCAATTGTCAACTGCTCAAGGTAGTTTTCACAGCAATAGTGCCTTTAGTGATGATATAGGCCTACTGTTGTCATTTCAGCTCTGAGAAATGAGAATGCTCCCAATTCCATAGACAGGGACTAGGATAATTTTGTACCAGGCAGCGTTCAGTGGGTTGCATTCCAAATGGCACCCTATTCTCTATATTCTGCAGTGCACTACTTTTGGGTAAAAATAAGTACACTGCATAGAGATTATGATGCCATTTGGGACGCACATCACTGAGAGTAGGTGTTTTAATCAAGTCTAGCAAGAGCATGTATAATCACAGCACATTGACTCATGACTCAGGATGGAAGGTGTGTTAGCCCCATACAATTACTTACTCTTACATTATACCCGTGTCTGAAATTACTTGTACTGTTTACTCAAACATGATTAGATCTCAACATCTTCCAATTGGAATTGCATGAGCTGAAGTCAATTATCCATTTGAGGTCAAGAGGAATTGGTTTTAGAGTTGAAGATGCACTATGCAGAAAGAGCTTCCCCATTTTCTGGTTGCAAACATTCTAATGGTTTGCCTAATTTCAGTTTATGTGACAAAACAAGCAAGCATAGTGTAGAGAATCATTGTATTTTCAGGTGGTGTACAAAACTGAAAGTAAAAGACACAAAAACAAAACTTAAGAAGAGGAAGCATAGAAATAACGCTGTTACAGATACAGGTATCCTGAGTGTGTATTCCTTTTCTCTCCTTCCCCCCTCACTGTTACAGATACAGGTATCCTGAGTGTGTATTCCTTTTCTCTCCTTCTCCCCTCACACTGTTACAGATACAGGTATCCTGAGTGTGTATTCCTTTTCTATCCTTCTCCCCTCACTGTTACAGATACAGGTATCCTGAGTGTGTATTCCTTTTCTCTCCTTCTCCCCTCACACTGTTACAGATACAGGTATCCTGAGTGTGTATTCCTTTTCTCTCCTTCTCCTCTCACACTATTACAGATACAGGTATCCTGAGTGTGTATTCCTTTTCTCTCCTTCTCCCCTCACACTGTTCAGATACAGGTATCCTGAGTGTGTATTCCTTTTCTCTCCTTCTCCCCTCACACTGTTCAGATACAGGTATCCTGAGTGTGTATTCCTTTTCTCTCCTTCTCCCCTCACACTGTTACAGATACAGGTATCCTGAGTGTGTATTCCTTTTCTCTCCTTCTCCCCTCACACTGTTACAGATACAGGTATCCTGAGTGTGTATTCCTTTTCTCTCCTTCTCCCCTCACACTGTTCAGATACAGGTATCCTGAGTGTGTATTCCTTTTCTCTCCTTCTCCCCTCACACTGTTCAGATACAGGTATCCTGAGTGTGTATTCCTTTTATCTCCTTCTCCTCTCACACTGTTACAGATACAGGTATCCTGAGTGTGTATTCCTTTTCTCTCCTTCTCCCCTCACACTGTTCAGATACAGGTATTCTGAGTGTGTATTCCTTTTCTCTCCTTCTCCTCTCACACAGTTACAGATACAGGTATCCTGAGTGTGTATTCCTTTTCTCTCCTTCTCCCCTCACACTGTTACAGATACAGGTATCCTGAGTGTGTATTCCTTTTCTCTCCTTCTCCCCTCACACTGTTCAGATACAGGTATCCTGAGTGTGTATTCCTTTTCTCTCCTTCTCCTCTCACACAGTTACAGATACAGGTATCCTGAGTGTGTATTCCTTTTCTCTCCTTCTCCCCTCACTGTTACAGATACAGGTATCCTGAGTGTGTATTCCTTTTCTCTCCTTCTCCCCTCACACTGTTACAGATACAGGTATCCTGAGTGTGTATTCCTTTTCTCTCCTTCTCCCCTCACACCGTTATCTTTTCACTATTATGATTTGCATGAGTTATGTTACGGGTCTCGTTTCCATCCCCCATATACTGCAGGGCCAAAGGGATTTGTAACAAACGCACATAGAATAGATCTACTCTATCCCTCCCCCTCCCTCAGGACCTGAGCCCTAGCACCATGCCTCAGGACTACCTGGCCTGATGACTCCTGGCTGTCCCCAGTCCACCTTGTCGTGCAGCTGCTCCCGTTTCAACTGTTCTGTCTGCGGCTAAGGACCTGTTCCCCGGACGTGCTACCTTGTCCAGGACCTGCTGTTTTCCACCCTCTCTCTCTCCCCCCATCTTCCTCTCCCTCCCTCCCTCTCTCACTACCGCACCTGCTGTTTTGACCTCTGAATGCTCGGCTATGAAAAGCCAACTGACATTTACTCCTGAGGTGCTGACCTGTTGCACCCACTACAACCACTGTGATTATTATTTGACCCTGCTGGTCATCTATGAACATTTTCACATCTTGAAGAACGATCTGGCCTTAATGGCCATGTACTCTTAAAATCTCCACCTGGTACAGCCAGAAGAGACAACCCCTCAGAGCCTAGTTCCTCTAGGTTTCTTCCTAGGTTTCTGCCTTTCTAGGGAGTTTTTCCTAACCAACGTGCTTCTACATCTGCATTGCTTGTTGTTTGGAGTTTTAGGCTAGGTTTCTGTATCAGCACTTTGTGACATCTGCTGATGTAAAAACGGCTTCATAAATCAAATGTGATTGATTGATTGACTTGCTTTCAATGAGAATGATAGATTGATAACACACATTTCCAAAAGTTACATATTGCAGCTTTAAGCTGAGAGATGGTATAACTGTTGTAGGAGAGTTATTTAAATGACTAAAATTATTATTTTTTAATTGTAAAGACTACATTATGTATCTTATACTTGAATGGTAACGATGCTTTTAATGTTGACTTCTGGTGGGAGACTGGATAGAAAGTTACCTCTGGACCCCTAATTGAACTATCGACTAACCGTAACTCTACAATGGCAAATTGTTGCGGATCAAGAGTTGCAGTAGTTTGTTGACAGTTTGAGAAGCCCAACTAAAGATCATCTATAGCACGTGTCAAACTCATCCCACTGAGGGCCAAGTGTCTGCGGGTTTCCGCTCCACCCTTGTCCTTGATTGATGAATTAAGGTCACTGATTAGTAAGGAACTCCCCTCACCTGGTTGTCTAGGTCTTAATTGAAAGGAATAACCAAAAACCAGCAGACACTAGGCCCTCCATGGAATGAGTTTGACACCCCTGATCTATAGGGAATATCCAATTGAAGTGTGACTGTGACCAAGTTCTGTCTGCCCTTGTGGTGCTTGTCTTGACCGTGAGTCTTGAGTTCCTTAGTGGAACAGGGGCAATGCCATGGCATGGGGTGCATGTAGAAAATAAATAACCAATGACTGAAACAAACACATACTGTACAAGTTCCATGCATGTCACATGTTCAGCTGTTGGCTACCTTGATGCATTATGCAGCCCGATTGCTGTGGATGGATATTATCTCTATAAAGAGTGGCAGGCCAGATGGCTATAGTTAGGGGGAATTAGTGTTTAAGGCAGACAGACAGACAGGCAGACAGCCAGACAGTGATGAGTAATGTGTATGCAGGCAGGCATCATTCATTCCACTCCCCAAAGAATGCATTCCAGAGATAACTTTCTATCCAGTCTCCCACCATGAATTATTGAACTAACATTAAACTAATAGGGGGATTGCATCATTGCACATTATGTTACCATTGTAATACAATCACATGTTCACGTGTCACATGTACCTGTGTAGTAACATGTATAATGTTATTATTATGTCCCTGTTCCTGTGTCATCCTTTTTACAGCTTATACTTCAAAAACTAGCCTACTTCGAGGCTGCTGGACAATTATATACAGTACTAGTATGGCTACTGTACAGGCTATAGCATAAACTATAATATCTTCAAAAACAATGACAGCCTCGCTCATCGAACAATTTGATACCGCGCGCGGCTTTCTGAAGAATACACGTATTAAATAGATATTTTTAGTGTACCAAATGTGGTGGTTCAATGTTCAATGTCAAGACTGTTAGTTACTCTTTTAACTGGTAATGCAGGTATTTGCGTGCGTACACTGTTCTGCTGAAGCATCGTTTCAGCTGTTTTCTCAAAGCTTTGCGAGGGGTTGTATATAACATGTTTATTAGTGAACAACATGTCAATGCATGAATATACATTACTTGCGGGAATACATATATTTCCATGTATAAAATGTAACTCTTCAAAATATAAGCCGCACCGGCATCGTTTCAAAAACATCACGCGATAGCCTACGCGTCAGTCCCACAATAAAACCGTTACTTACTTTCAGAAGGGATCTCGTGCAATGACCTGGGTTCAGTTGTTTACAAACATTCTCAGTCGGTGTGAAACAGAATTCAGTCTTAATTTTTCTGCAAGCGTGCAGCATCATAGCAGAAAGTGGGAACAGTTGAGACATGCGGAGTAATTTGACCCTCTCGTTATAGAAACTACCATCATGAAGAGGAGCAGGGGAGGATCGGATCAAACCAACACCGACACAAACCTACTCTAGAACAACGGGAGGGATGCATCGAGGCGTTGGAGGAGAGCGATATTGCAAATTGGTTGTGACGAGGCGGATTGGATAGGCGGGGAAATGAAAAGACTTCAGTTGTTCATCATACGACCTATACATTTATCAGACTATGAGACAGGAGAGCTGATGTCTGTGTGAAGGGCTATAGAGCAGACAGTCTCAGTGGTTCTCAATTCAGAGAAGAAACCAGGGGTTCTAGTGATGGATGGAGGGAGAGATGGAGGCATGAGGAAAGTGGGCAGGATGGCGCATGCCATGGACAGCCAGGCCCTAGTGTGTTGGCAGCTTGGCAGCTTTCCTTCTGGGACACAGCAGAGGACTGTTCTGTCACTGTCACTACCACAAAGCTGTCTCAAAGATGTCAGTGAGTTAGTTACTCAGAGCAGTAGCACAACAACATTGCTGTGTCACTAGGCTACTGGCTGTCTGTCTGTTGCTGTTATTAATGCTGTAGACAAGCAGAAGTGTATACCATAATGCTGAACATAAGAGTATAGGAATATCCATCCAGGACCTCTATACCAGGTGGTGTCAGAGGAAGGCCATCAATAGACTCCATCCACGCAGGTCATAGACTCTTCTCTCTGCTACTGCACTTGCAAGTGGTACCAATGGACCAAGTCTGGAACAAACAGGACCCTGAACAGCTTCTACCCCCAAGCCATACGACCGCTAAATAGTTAACCAAATAGCTACCCAGACTATCTTCTTTGACTCCCTTTGCCCTAACTCTTTTGACTCATCACATACACTGCTGCTACTGCTTTTTATCTATCCTGTTGCCTAGTGACCTAACCCCTACCTACACATATCTACAGTACCCCGTACCCCTGCACATGGACTCAGTGCTGGTACCCTGTGTATTTAACTAAGTTATCGTTACTCGTTGTGATTCATTCCTCCTGTTGTCTTTCTATTATTATTTGTTATTATTTTCTCCCTGCATTGTTGGGAAGGGCCAGTAACTAAGCATTTCACTGTTAGTCTCCACCTGTTGGTTACGAAGCATGTGACAAAAACATTGTGATTTGATATCATATGACACAGTCATATGAGAGACTATGAATATTATCAGTAGGGCTATTAATATTGATCTGAACTGAATAACCCATGATAACCCAAGACGATACTTGACAGACATGTAGCACTACTGTAGTATGTGTTGTCCATTACATGAAGGGGACATGTTTATTGCCTTGGGGCTGCTGCTTGTCATGCAATGAAGACCCACTACACTTTGCAAAACATACACAACACATATGCCAACATTACACATGCAGACACGTAAACAGACACTAATCCACATCACGATCAATGATTCAATTCATCTCATCGAAAAACAATAGACATTTCAGTCATACAATCTACTACTAATTTACTTTAACAAGGTTGATTGTCAGAAGTCGGTGTGGGTCCTTTCCATCATTAGCTCGCTACAGTCTAGTCTACCTGGTTGCCATGGTAATCCCTCCGGCTCTGGTGGGGTCAGCTCTTAGCTGTACTAACACCCTGTAATTGACTGTGCTGGATCTAATGAGAATGGCAGCCAGGCAGGGTGCTAGCATGCAGTGTTCACAGAGAGCCAGGACCAAGGGAATGATAAGGGTTTAATTAATACAAATTGCACTGAGATGTTCTTAAATAAACCATATTAATCAACTGGCCTTGGCTGGATGGAAAGGAAATAATATAGAATAGAAAGTAATACAATAGTTTGTCCTCTGAGGAGGAAATTATTTTCTACAACCTTATACATAACACACAAACAAACCGACATTACCATCACTCAGACATTTTCAGTTTCATGTCTCATTGTTGTGAGATACGGGAAAAGAGATTGAACTGCACATTGAATAGCCTGGATGACAACATATTTTACAACATCATTTTCGTGTTGGGTAGTGCTAGGTAAAAATGTATTAGAATATTATGACTTACCTGGTTAAATAAAGGAAAAACATTAAAGTATCAGGTTTCAGGTAAGACCCAAGTGCAGACTGTGTTGAAGTAACAATGTTTATTGCAACAACAGGGGCAGACAAACAACAGATCAAGGCAGGCAGGGGTCGATAATCCAGAGTAGAGGCAAAGGTACAGGACGGTAGGCAGGCCCAGGTCAGGCAGGGGTCGATAATCCAGAGTAGTGGGGCAAAGGTACAGGACGGTAGGCAGGCCCAGGTCAGGCAGAGGTCGATAATCCAGAGTAGTGGGGCAAAGGTACAGGACGGTAGGCAGGCCCAGGTCAGGCAGGGGTCGGTAATCCAGAGTAGTGGGGCAAAGGTACAGGACGGTAGGCAGGCCCAGGTCAGGCAGAGGTCGATAATCCAGAGTAGTGGGGCAAAGGTACAGGACGGTAGGCAGGCAGGACCAGGTCAGGCAGAGGTCGATAATCCAGAGTAGTGGTGCAAAGGTACAGGACGGTAGGCAGGCCCAGGTCAGGCAGAGGTCGATAATCCAGAGTAGTGGGGCAAAGGTACAGGACGGTAGGCAGGCCCAGGTCAGGCAGAGGTCGATAATCCAGAGTAGTGGTGCAAAGGTACAGGACGGTAGGCAGGCCCAGGTCAGGCAGGGGTTGATAATCCAGAGTAGTGGGGCAAAGGTACAGGACGGTAGGCAGGCCCAGGTCAGGCAGAGGTCGGTAATCAAGAGTAGAGGCAAAGGTACAGGACGGTAGGCAGGCAGGCCCAGGTCAGGCAGGGGTCGATAATCCAGAGTAGTGGGGCAAAGGTACAGGACGGTAGGCAGGCAGGCCCAGGTCAGGCAGGGGTCGATAATCCAGAGTAGTGGGGCAAAGGTACAGGACGGTAGGCAAGCCCAGGTCAGGCAGAGGTCGGTAATCCAGAGTAGAGGCAAAGGTACAGGACGGTAGGCAGGCAGGCCCAGGTCAGGCAGGGGTCGATAATCCAGAGTAGTGGGGCAAAGGTACAGGACGGTAGGCAAGCCCAGGTCAGGCAGAGGTCGGTAATCCAGAGTAGAGGCAAAGGTACAGGACGGTAGGCAGGCAGGCCCAGGTCAGGCAGGGGTTGATAATCCAGAGTAGTGGGGCAAAGGTACAGGACGGTAGGCAGGCCCAGGTCAGGCAGAGGTCGGTTATCCAGAGTAGAGGCAAAGGTACAGGACGGTAGGCAGGCAGGCCCAGGTCAGGCAGAGTGATCAGGCAGGTGGACTCGGAGTCAGGACAGGCAGGGGTCAAAACTAGGAGGGCGAGAAAAGAGAGACTGGTGAAAGCAGGAGCTGATACATAAAACGCTGGTAGGCTTGAACAAACAAGACGAACTGGCATAGACAGACAGAAAACACAGGTATAAATACCCAGGGGATAAGTGGGGAAGATGGGCGACACCTGGAGGGGGCTGGGGACAAGCACAAGGACAGGTGAAACAGATCAGGGTGTGACATAAAGTACATATCAGAGAGAGAGAGCACTATTAACAGGAGTACTCAACACATGTAAGGTATGTAAATAATGGCACATTTAACTTAATGCTTTAAAAAATATATTAATGTTTATTGAGCAGTGTTCATGTAATTTTAATAACTACTCAGATTGACTTGAAATAAATGGTATGGCCTCTGCCCCTTAACCCTCTGAAGATGATTCAGTCTCCAGGTACAACACAGGCACTAAGTATCAGCCAATCCTCTTTGGCCTTGACTCCCTCATATCATGGGGACCAGAATAAGAAAAATCACCAAAGATCTACTAGCTTCATAACATATGTGACCTTAATAAAAAATAAATCAATGTGTTGTAGATGCAAACACTGAAGCATTGGAACATTTACTTCACATTTCATCCTAGGAGAAGTGCGAGATCAGACTCCCTTCTGCCTATCCAGTATGACACTGTGAGCCAATGTATCAGACTGAGGTGAATACAGGATCAAATGAATGAAGTCAAGCCAGTGGGGTGGGAGATATGAACACCTGTCCATCCATCCCTGGGAATGCCCTGTAGACAGACAGATGTTGGTGCCCTGTGATGGCCTCTGTGATATAAACATGCTGCTAGCAGCGGATATGTTTCCCTGTTAACCTGCTTCATCTACCCTATACAGAACAGATAAGGACATGGAAATGGGTTTTCATGGTTTCTCCCATGCTATCCCAATTACCGCCTGATTTCATGGAGCTGCCCTGTGGATGTGTAGAAATGTAATGTAATGTTAGTGCTTCATTTGCCCATTCACCTCACATTTGAATTAGAAATCCCTTATCAATGTTCAAGAGTGAGTTTAATCAAATATTTTGACTACAGAATGTGTATCCCAGATAGCACATTTGGTTCCTTGGAAGTTGTGGGAATGTATGTTTTTGGTTTCCCATTGGTTCTGAGAACTAAGTCATAAGTTTCCTGATCGGTAAAACAAAACGTTTTCTAAATGTTCTGAGATGGAAGTGAACATTTCACCTGTTCTGGGAACATTCATTTTTAGGTTGCAGGGAGGTTCTGAGAACGTTTTACTATGGTTCTCTGAAAGTTATCCAGGGAGGTTTTTGAAGAACATCCTTAAATCCTTTACTAAATGTTTCAATAAGACTGCTAGCTTAGGTGAACTGTTTTGAACTCCAAGCACAGATAGGACACAAATGAATTTGATAGGCATTAATCAGGCAAACACATTGAGTTTTTAATGTGGCACGACGTCAGTGAGATTTAACCTATGATCATCTGTTCTCTATCCATGGAATGAATCCACTGTGCCACCAGGATGGAGTTAGCATGCAATGTTTTTTAACTCATACATTGTATTCTGTTCAAACAGAACCAATTTCAAAGGAAACCAGCACTCATTAAGATTAGGTGTGACCAATTAGTGGGTATGGCCAACACACCTGAACACACTTAACAAGATAGAGGATAGAGAGAGTTTTGTTGATGCTGAAAATGGAATGTATGTTTTTAAATCATCTCTGAACATTATTACTGTTTTCTTGTGGTTTTTATGGAAAGTTTTCATAATGTTCTGAGAAAATTACTTTAAATATATTCATGAGGAAACTTGAAGAAAACTTTATGCTGAAGTATTGACAATTCCACAGAAGAACGTCGTTTCTTAACGTTCTTGGAATAATTTGAGTACATTGCTTTAAATAGAACCATGAGGAAACCTGTAGAAAACGTTATGCTGAAGTATTGACAATTCCACAGAAGAACGTCGTTTCTTAACGTTCTTGGAATAATTTGAGTACATTGCTTTAAATAGAACCATGAGGAAACCTGTAGAAAACGTTATGCTGAAGTATTGACAATTCCACAGAAGAACGTCGTTTCTTAACGTTCTTGGAATAATTTGAGAAGATTACTTTAAATAGAACCATGAGGAAATCTGTAGAAAACGTTATGCTGAAGTATTGACAATTCCACAGAAGAACGTCGTTTCTTAACGTTCTTGGAATCATTTGAGAAGATTACTTTAAATAGAACCATGAGGAAACCTGTAGAAAACGTTATGCTGAAGTATTGACAACTCCACAGAAGAACGTCGTTTCTTAACGTTCTTGGAATAATTTGAGTAGATTACTTTAAATAGAACCATGAGGAAACCTGTAGAAAACGTTATGCTGAAGTATTGACAATTCCAAAGAAGAATGTTATTTCTTAACGTTCTCTGAACAATTTAAGAACATTCCCAATGTCAAACCAGTTGGAGAACGTTTCTAGAACATTACCAAAAATGACATGAAATGAACTTTTAGGAAACGTTTAGAAGTAATGAAATACCAATAAAATAACTTGTGTGCTGAGAATGTTCCAAAGCCAAGCAACTATCCTGCACCATTTCAGAATGGTGTGGGAAGGTTGTATGCAAAATAACCATTGGACAACGACACTCTTACCAAGCTCAAGAAACATATGGTTCTCAGAATGTTACAGTATGTGCTGGCTGGGGTATGTGTGTGCAATATGCTATAACTTAAGCTGTATGAAGTGTTCTCTGCTAGAAGTGGCTTTGAGCAATGCCCTGTAGGAGAGGCTGAACTACACTCTTAGAAAAAAAGGTCCTATCTAGAACCTAAAAAGGTTATTCGTCTGTACCCATAGGAGAACCCTTTGAAGAACCCTTTTTGGTTCCAGGTAGAACCTTTTTGACTTCCACTTCCAAAAGAGTTCTACCTGGAACCAAAAATGGTTCTACTTGGAATCAAAAAGGTTTCTCTTATGGGAACAGCCAAATAACCCTTTTGGAACCCTTTTTTCTAAGAGCATATAGAACCACTTGTACCACACTTTATGAGAGGATATTTAATGTCAGGGGATGAAGCGATCAACCCAGTAAAAATGGATGCTTCCTGAAGACAGAACAGAAATGACAAGGATGGTGTCAAGGAGAACTGGCAATGTAGAAAGAGCGCATCAACATACCACTGAATGACTCTGCTGAAGCATTCTGCCAGGTAGGCACAGATAGAGAAATGGTTCAGACAAATGTTATGTGCAGGAAATACTGGTTATGTTCGAAAACAAGTGCAAAACGTGTCTCTCATGAGTAGAAATCACATATCTGATCTCTTATGTGAGCACTAAATTACAGGGAGATTGTATTTCATTAAAAAAATACATTACCAGCCAGGCTTCCAGGGATCAAGAACATATAGTATTTCAAGACATCAAAGGAAAGCAATCATATCACCGTGATGCTACAATGTATGACACAGTCGTCTCAGCTCTATCCAATCAGCAGTGGAACACCTTATTTAAATTCAGAGCCTAATTCACATTCACTGGCATGTAAAGCTCTAAATGCAGCACGGGTAATCCTTATCACAAGCAACAACTACAGTAGGTTACCATACAGTACACTCTTAGGAAAAAAGGTGCTATCTAGAACCCTTTTGAGTTCCTACTAGAAGCTTTTACACAGAGGATTCTACATGGAACTACATGGAATTCATATTGGACTGTAGCTTTGAAAATCAAAGGATATATGTGGGCTCTCTCTCATTGAATGTATCCTGACAATGTCTAGGTGGCAAGTTGTTGTTTAAGACAATATGGCAAGGTAGCATCACATGACAACACAGCATGGTAACAACACAACATGACAACAACATGTACAAGCATGTGAAAAATATTATATTCTATTCCCAAGGAGGAAGCTTATTAGGAAGACCTCAAATATAGAACATTAACAAATATATTACCCCTCTCCAGTGCATGGTAGAGAATAAAGGGCTAAAGTTCATGTTCATTTGGTGAATAAAACTAAAAAACAGTAAAGATTGCTGTCATATAATATCAAAGTTAACATAGCTCTTAAATCTAATGTGATATGTATATTGAGCCACTCCTTTAGAGTTTATGCCCCTTTAAAATATTCATCAAATATTTATCCAACCTCTTAGAGTGCTGTGCACTGCAGTTTTATGTGTCCATGGAGTTAATGAATCGAAGACAGATGAGAGGATGAGTGACAGGCAGAGTCATTTGGTTCTGTATGTGATGTATATTACTTGCTGATGGGACAAACAGCTTATTTGACCTTCTGATCACACAATTCTCAGATATATGTCTGCCATGGCTGCCATTTTTGGGAGCACAATGAGCCCAGGACTCATTTTTGAAGGTGCCCTGAGGACAACAAATTCAACTAATTAAGCACAAACATTCCAATAAAGAAATTATTAAAAACTACAGGTTACAATAAATAAACTACAAACTATAAACCAGAATAAATGTTAATATTTAATCAAAACAAATGCAATTGTCATTTAACACGTTCAGCATTAGACTCCTAAACTGCCTTAGTGGCACTAGGGAATCAAGACACAGGGAGTTCTGCAGGTTATTCTAAAAATGGTGGGCATTAAAACTGAAGGTGGATTTACCTGATTTGTTGGAGACACTAGGAACCTCGAGTTAACCAACATGTACATTGTAACTCATGTGATATAGGGGACTTCAATGAGGACCAGCCAACCATTTGATACAGGACACAGTGATGCATATTAAAACTGGCACCTGTCCTCCCGAGTGGTGCAGTGTTCTAAGGAACTGCATCGCTGTTGTTAGCTGTGCCACAAGAGGTCCAGGCTCTGTTCCAGCCGGCTGCAACCAGGAGACCCATGGGGCGGTGCACAATTGACCCAGCATCGTCCGGGTTAGAGGAGGGTTTGGCCGTCAGGGATGTTCTTGTCCCATCGTGCTCTAGCGACTCCTGTGGAGGGCCGGGCGCATGCACGCTGACACGGTCGCCAGGTGTTCAGTGTTTCCTCTGACACATTGGTGTGGCTGGCTTTTTATTTGACCTTTAACTAGGCAAGTCAGTTAAGAACAAATTCTTATTTTCAATGATGGCCTAGGAACAGTGGGTTAACTGCCTTGTTCAGGGGCAGAACGACAGATGTTTATCTTGTCAGCTGGGCTACCTGCCGCCCCAGGCTACCCGCCGGCTTCTGGGTTAAGCGGGCATTGTGTCAAGAAGCAGTGTGGCTTGGTTGGGTCATGTTTCGGATGAATCATGGCTCTCGACCTTTACCTCTCCCGAGTCCGTATGGGAGTTGCAGCGATGAGACAAGACTGTAACTACCAATTGGATACCACGAAATTGGAGAGAGAAAGGGTTAAAAGTTACAGAAAATAAATGTAAATTATTATTTATTTCTTTTTAAAATTGAATTGTCACCTGTGATAAAACAAAGGCTGTGGTGGTAGACCGCATCCAAAGGTTTAAGACTAGTGGCTGCTGCATTCTGTGTAAATGGTGTCACCAATGTCAACAACTGGCAAGAAAGTTGACTGTAAAATCTGCTTCCTGCTGTTTAGGGAGAAGCAAGATGCATTTTTTTTAATAACTAGCTCATCAGTATGTTTTTTTAAACGTTAAACCCGATCGATTAAATTGAGATTTTGTGTCACTGACCTACACACAATAGCCCATAATGTCAAATTGACAAATTAATAAAAAAATGAAAAGCTGAAATGTCTTGAGTCAGTAAGTATCCAACGCCTTTGTTATGGCAAGCCTAAATAAGTTCAGAAGTAACATTTGATTAACAAGTCACATAATAAGTTGCATGGACTCACTCTTTGTGCAATAATAGTGTTTAAACGGATTTTTGAATGACTACCTCATCTCTGCACCCCACACATACAATTATCTGTAGGGTCCCCCTGAATTTTAAACACAGATTCAACCACAAAGACCAGGGAGGCTTTCCAATACCTTGTGAAGAAGGGAACCTACAGTATTGGTAGATGGGCAAAACATTTAAAAAAGCAGACCTTGAATATCCCTTTGAGCATGTTGAACTTATTTATTACACTTTGGATGGTGCAACTTAGTTGCTGAAGAGGAAGGAAACTGCTCAGGGATTTCACCATGATGCCAAGGGTGACTTTAAAACATTTATAGAGTTTAATGGCTGTGATAGGAGAAAACTGAGGATGGATCAACAACATTGAATTTACTCCACAATACTAATCTAAATGACAGAGTGAAAATAGGGAAAACCTGTACAGAATAAAACATATTCCAAAACATGCATCCTGTTTGCAATAAGGCACTAAAGTAAAACTGCAAAAAATGTGGCAAAGAAATGAATTATGTTTGTCTTCTGCAAGGACTAGGGAGTTTTCTAGGATATAAATAAAAGGAATAGAGCTACACCCATTCAAATGAGGGGATTTTGTTTATTTCAGCCACACCAGTTGCTAGCAGGATTTATAAAATCAGGCACACAAACATGCAATCTCCATAGACAAACATTGGCAGTAGAATGGCCTGTATTGAAGAGCTCAGTGACTTTCAACATGGCATCGTCATAGGATGCCACCTTTCCAACAAGTCAGTTGTCAAATTTCTGCCCTGCTAGAGCTGCCCCGGTCAACTGTAAGTGCTGTTATTGTGAAGTGGAAACATCTAGGACCAACAGCGGTTTAGCCGAGAAGTGGTAGGCCACACAAGCTCACAGAACGGGATCACAGTGCTGAAGCGCGTAGCGCGTAAAAAATACTCACTACCGAGTTCCAAACTGCCTCTGGAAGCAACATCAGCACAAGAACTGTCCCAATGCATAGTGCCAACTGTAAAGTTTGGTGGAGGAGGAATAATGGTCTGGGGCTGTTTTTCATGGTTCAGGCTAGGTCCCTTAGTTCCAGTGAATCGAAATCTAAACACTACAGCATACGATGACATTCTAGACGATTCTGTGCTTCCAACTTTGTGGAAACAGTTTGGGGAAGGTCCCTTCCTATTTCAGCATGACAATGCCCCCATCCACGAAGCGAGGTCCATACATAAATGGTTTGCAGAGATCTGTGTGGAAGAACTTGACTGGCCTTAACCCAATCAAAAAACTTTTGGGATTGATTGAACACTGACTGTGAGCCAGGCCTAATTGCCCAACATCAGTGCCCAACCTCACTAATCCTTGTGGCTGAATGGAAGCAAGTTCCTGCAGCAATGTTCCAACATGTTTTATTTTAATTTGATTTAACCTTCATTTAACTAGGCAATTCAGTTAAGAACAAATTCTTATTTACAATGACGGCCTACCAAATGGCAAAAGGCCTTATGCTGGGAGGACAAAACACACATCACGACAAGAACTACAAAACTACATAAAGAGAGACCTAAGACAACATAGCAAGGCAGCGACACATGACAACACAGCATGGTAGCAACACAACATGACAACAACATGGCAGCAGCACAACATGGTAGCAGCACAAAACATGGTACAAACATTATTGGGCACAGACAACAGCACAAAGGGCAAGAAGGTAGACACAACAATACATCACGCAAAGCAGCCACAACTATCAGTAAGAGTGTCCATGATTGAGTCTTTGAATGAAGAGATTGAGAAAAAACTGTCCAGTTTGAGTGTTTGTTGCAGCTTGTTCCAGTTGCTAGCTGCAGCGAACTGAAAAGAGGAGCGATCCAGGGATGTGTGTGCTTTGTGGACCTTTAGCAGAATGTGACTGGCAGAACGGGTGTTGCATGTGGAGGATGAGGGCTGCAGTAGATATCTCAGAAAGGGGGGAGTGAAGCCTAAGAGGGTTTTACAAACAAGCATTAACCAGTGGGTTTTGCGACGGGTATATAGAGATGACCAGTTTACAGAGGAGTATAGAGTGCAGTGATGTGTCCTGTAAGGAGCATTGTTGGCAAATCTGATGGCCGAATGGTAAAGTACATCTATCCGCTCGAGAGCACCCTTACCTGCCGATCTATAAATGACCTCTCCTTGATCCAGCATGGGTAGGATGGTCATCTGAGTCAGGGATAGTTTGGCAGCTGGGGTGAAAGAGGAGGGATTACGAGAGAGGAAACCAAGTCTAGTTTTAACTTTAGCCTGCAGCTTTGATATGTGCTGAGAGAAGGACAGTGTTCCTGTCTAGCCATACTCCCAAGTACTTGTATGAGGTGACTACCTCAAGCTCTAAAACCTCAGAGGTAGTAATCACACCTGTGGGGAGAGGGGCATTCACCTTACCAAAACACATTATCTTTGTTATGGAGGTGTTCTGGACAAGGTTAAGGGCAGAGAAAGCATGCTGGACACTAAGAAAGCTTTGTTGTAGAGCGTTTGTGTTAAACGGGGGGACCAACTCCATATCAATGCCCAGGATTTTGGAATGAGATGTTCGATGAGCACGTGCACTTATACTTTTAGCCATTTAGTGAAAGCACAGGCAAAATCCTAGAGGAAAACCTGGTTCAGGCTGCTTTCCAACAGTCACTGGAAGACAAATTCACTTTTCAGCAGGACCTTAAACACAAGGCAAATATAGACTGGAGTTGCTTACTAAGATAACATTGAATGTTCCAGAGTGGCCTAGTTACAGTTTTTATTTAAATATATGGCAAGACTATCTAGCAATGATAAACAACCAATTTGACAGAGGTTTAACAGTTTTATTTTACAATCCATGTGTGCAAAGCTCTTACACAGAAATACTCACAGCTGTAATCACTGACAAAGGTGATTCTAACATGTATTGGCTCAGGGTGGAAGATAGCCTGGTGGTTAGAGCGTTGGACTTGTAACTGAAAGGTTGCGAGATCAAATCTCTGATCTGATAAGGTAAAAATCTGTAATCCGAAGACAGGTGTCATATTGTAATTCCACTGATTTCAAAACTAGATATCATACTGTAATTCCACTGAGTTCAAAGGTCAGTCCTCCAGAAAGTGTAGAGCAACACTTATGCAGTTCTACTACACAATATAGTTAGAAAAAAGGGTGAATTAGACAGGATTACCTACACATACTGACCAGCTCAAATAGACAGAAACGTGCTACATGACAGACCAATCCGAACTCATCTCTCGGCATGTCCAGCCCACTCATTATCTCTGCCAATCATGGATAGCGGGAAGGTTGCTGGCTTTTTTTTGTGGTAAACCAGCTAGGCTCATAATTAAACAATTGTCACGCCCTGACCATAGAGAGCTGTTTATTCTCTATGTTGGTTAGGTCGGTGTGTGATTAAGGGTGGGTTATCTAGGGGAATTGTATTTCTATGTTGGCCTGGTATGGTTCCCAATCAGAGGCAGCTGTTTATCGTTGTCTCTGATTGGGGATCATATTTAGGTAGCCATTTCCCCATTGTGCTTTGTGGGATCTTGACTTTGTATAGTTGCCTGTGAGCACTATGTTAGCGTCACGTTTCGGTTGAGTTTATTGTTTTGTTTTGCTGTGTGTTTCACTTAGTAATACAAATATGTGGAACCCAGATCACGCTGCGCTTTGGTCCATATATTATGACGATCGTGACAACAATTGTATTCCTATTTACAGATGGCATACAAGTTTGTTATTACGGCACATGAAAGTGCACATGTTTCAGAAGGTATTTCTGCCAAAAAAAGCATATTGATGAAAAAACTAAGCTTACGTTCAAATGGCTCTTCTGTGAAGTAGTGACATGTGACATACGCCTCGTTTCCTGAAGCGAGTCACAAATCTGTGTACACGACCAATGTTTTGATTATGTCTAGGTCTAAAACCGGATTGGTGCACATTAAGAATAGAGTTAGAAGTAAAAAAGTGATTTGTTGTGAGTTGGTCAGGGATTCTAAAACTGGAAAGGCAGGATCATTTGGAAATTGGACGGTAGTTACAGTATCTACTGTCAGAAGGATCTCCTCCTTTATGTAGGGGGAGGACATGTGCCACTTCCCAGATCTTAGGGAAAACACCAGAAACAATCGTCAAGTAAAAAATATAGGTCAATGGTTCTGCAATAAGTGGGGCAGACAGCTACAGTAAGAAGCATTGGTGGAAAAAGTACTCCATTAGTCATACTTGAGTAAAAGTAAAGATACCTCAATAGAAAATGACTCAAGTAAAAGTGAAAGTTACCCAGTAAAATATTACTTGAGTAAAAGTTTTAAAGTATTTTGTTTTAAATATATGTAAGTATCAAAAGTAAATGTAATTGCTCAAATATTCTTAAGTATCAAACGTTTAAATAATTTCTTATTCCTTATATCAAGCCAAAAAAACAGCATTTTCTTGTTTAAAAAAAACGTATGGATAGCCAAGGGCACGCTCCAACACAACACATAATTTACAATTAAAGCATTTGTCTATAGTGATCAGAGGCAATGGGGATGACCAGGGGTGTTCTCTTGATATGTGTGTGAATTGGACCTTTTCCCTGCTCTGCTAAGCATTCAAAATGTAACGAGTACTTTTGGGTGTCAGGGAAAATGTATGGAGTAAAAAGTACATTATTTTCTTCAGGATTAAGGTGAAGTCAAAGTAAAAGTTGTCAAAAATATAAATAGTAAAGTACATATAATCAAAAAAATACTTAAGTAGTACTTTAAAGTATTTTTTACTTAAGTACTTTACACCACTGGTAAGAAGAGATCAAGTGAATCAGTCCCTGTGGATTATTTTGAACATCAAACTTTGGCAAAGCACTTACTATATCATAGACATCAAATGCTGAAATGAAAATAGAGTATGTGAGTCTTTTAGAGGATCATTGTTCTGGGGTGACTAAATGACTCCCTCTAGTGGAATGACATTACTTTTTTGAAACTTTCCTTTCAAACATGTGGCCACCTGAAGCGAAATCGTTACAAAAAAAAACACAAATTAAAATGTTGTCTTGTATGGGACCAGAAGCTGTCAACCTACTGGGGCAACGAGGGGGTCGAGTTTTGTTTAAAAGATTTGACCTCTTTCTAGAAGTTATCTGGATTACCACCACTCTCAGATACACAATTCAAGAAATAAGTTGATTTTGCTTTTCTAACCAGAGATAGACATCTATTTATGAAATATCTGAAGGACTGCCAATCAGACGTAGAATCAGTCAGTCTAGCCTTTAGCCCAAGCTACATTTTAGCAAGAGATACATTTATTTCCTGTCATTTCTCAGACAATTCCTGTGTAAACCAAGGATTAGATATATTACCCTGTGAGTGACATGTTAGTGTATCAAGTGCTTAATTTGTAAATCGGGGGGGCTAGAGAATTAACGAAGAGGCAACTCAAATGAAATTTGGTAAATTAAGCACTAAGTGTGTCATTGACATAGTGTGATTCTGTATGAAAATTAATTTGATTTATATAGCCTTTTTCCAGATACATAGTAAGTGGGAAATTCACCTCATCCAAGTAAGATGTTGTGACTGATTGTTTACATTGTGTCGTAACGTTGGTTGTCTATTCAATACTGTGAAGACTGTTATATTACCAAATCAATTCTCTGTGTAATTATCATTACGTGATTAAACTAATCATGTAAACATTAATTCACTAGGAAGTCGGAGCACCATGGGAAAGCGTTGTTTAAAGAGTTTCTATTTCCCAAATGTAACTCTCTTCAGATATTTTAATATCTTTACGATTACAGTCACTTATTAATGTATTATTACCCCATCAGTCGTATTCTGAATGTCGCAAACCCTTGGATATCTGCACAAACCCTAGCATAAATTATGAATAAGCGATATACAAATTTGCTTAATTATTTCTTTACTAACTAACTAAATCACACAGAATTACATAAACACAGACACAATAGGTCATATATTGGTTACTAACATGATACAAAGAAAAAGTACCTAGGGGGCGAAACCGATGTGACGACTTGGTAGACAAAGGAAAGGGGTGGGGACAGCTCAAGAGCCGGGAAAGGCAGAGTACATACAGTTAATAACCAAGCTCATGGAAATGCTAACCCTTTTTGCACATGAACAGCCGCTCGTTCTAAAATAAATTGCAATTGACATATTTACGAGTGTATGCCTTTGTTGTCCCTCTCTGTGATCGCCAGTCCGTCTGTATGATAAAGTCAACAGAAAGTCTCCGGTTGCGTTCCCCAGAAGTCACAAGATCTTTTGACAAGGAAATGTTCTCCAGAATGGATCTTTCAGAGTACCATTCGGTCGTTTGATCGGTCGAGTTTACCAGACTAAAGTACTTAAACAGCTGCAGACTGAATAATTGGTCTTTATTTTGTAGATTTCTTAACCATTTCAGTGTGGGGATGATCTCCACTTTCTCTGTTCTTGTCCTTTGGTAGATTTTTAGTTTAAACCATTTTGCAACATCTGGCTCACGCCTTAGTCTGCTTGGTCTATACAGTAGTAGATTTCTCAACCATTTGTAACGTATTCAGCATAACGGGTCTACCACTCCATGCTCTCTGGTCTAATTCATATTATGACACTGTAATGTCTGTGCTCAAGGGGGCTGGCCATTGACTTGGTTAAGACGTCATATGACAAACAATTATCTAATTTATAAGACTTACATCACATTACATCTTCTCACAAATGGTTTCATATTTAATCATACACGTTCCCCCACATTTGGATGTGACCCTGACAACGGGGAAATATATACATTAAGAGATACAGTTATGTTGTCCTACCTTCTTTAGTTACATCACAAATTATTAACAAATTCGACAGGATTGTTCTTTGGTTTCCCATCGACCACCCAACTGTCCGGATTTACAGAAATACTATTTCATCATTCAACCTTTTGATGTTAAAGTTTGGCCAAGTCTCTCTCTGTGTCCCACAGTCACATATTCCAATCTCAATACTACAGAGCCCAGAAGCAGAGTACTTACAACCGCCATAAAGCGGACCACTCCACCTCTCCCTCTCTGCGTCAGAGAGGGCACAGCAGAGCGGACCACTCCACCTCTCCCTCTCTGTGTCAGAGAGGGCACAGCAGAGCGGACCACTCCACCTCTCCCTCTCTGCGTCAGAGAGGGCACAGCAGAGCGGACCACTCCACCTCTCCCTCTCTGCGTCAGAGAACAGCAGAGCGGACCACTCCACCTCTCCCTCTCTGCGTCAGAGAACAGCAGAGCGGACCACTCCACCTCTCCCTCTCTGCGTCAGAGAACAGCAGAGCGGACCACTCCACCTCTCGCTCTGTGTCAGAGAACAGCAGAGCGGACCACTCCACCTCTCCCTCTCTGCGTCAGAGAGGGCACAGCAGAGCAGACCACTCCACCTCTCCCTCTCTGCGTCAGAGAGGGCACAGCAGAGCGGACCACTCCACCTCTCCCTCTCTGCGTCAGAGAGGGCACAGCAGAGCGGACCACTCCACCTCTCCCTCTCTGCGTCAGAGAACAGCAGAGCGGACCACTCCACCTCTCCCTCTCTGCGCCAGAGAACAGCAAAGCGGACCACTCCACCTCTCCCTCTCTGCGTCAGAGAGGGCACAGCAGAGCGGACCACTCCACCTCTCCCTCTCTGCGTCAGAGAGGGCACAGCAGAGCGGACCACTCCACCTCTCCCTCTCTGCGTCAGAGAGGGCACAGCAGAGCGGACCACTCCACCTCTCCCTCTCTGCGTCAGAGAGGGCACAGCAGAGCGGACCACTCCACCTCTCCCTCTCTGCGTCAGAGAGGGCACAGCAGAGCGGACCACTCCACCTCTCCCTCTCTGCGTCAGAGAGGGCACAGCAGAGCGGACCACTCCACCTCTCCCTCTCTGCGTCAGAGAGGGCACAGCAGAGCGGACCACTCCACCTCTCCCTCTCTGCGTCAGAGAGGGCACAGCAGAGCGGACCACTCCACCTCTCCCTCTCTGCGTCAGAGAGGGCACAGCAGAGCGGACCCACTGTAACCTGATCATTCAGGTCTTCATAGGAGAGTCATGCCAATGGTCTGTCTAAAGTTGTTCCTCTCCCAGTTTAATTAGGAAGTTTGAGAAGAGATGCAGGATGGTGAGAAGGGAAGACAAAAACATTCAATTTAAATCAACATTAATCCTACTTTTACTTATGCAGGAAAATAAAAGTAAGGCATGTGATATATCTTAAATGGTATAATTTAATTAGTGTCGATTGACTGCATTGTTTGAATGGAATGTTGGCATATTGGTAGTAAATTAAAAAAATTATTGGAATAATTTCTCTAAAACTGGCTGGCTAGCTAGCTAATAAACATACAGTGCAGATAAATCATTATTTTACACAATATCTTATCACAGCACTGCCAAATCATGGTTGACCAACTCCCTGACCAAAATGTCTGACTTT
This sequence comes from Oncorhynchus mykiss, assembly GCF_057628025.1. Lineage (NCBI taxonomy): Eukaryota > Metazoa > Chordata > Actinopteri > Salmoniformes > Salmonidae > Oncorhynchus > Oncorhynchus mykiss. Next base: position 30,435,679 of record NC_143024.1, read on the forward strand.
TATCCCATCATAAGAAGGTTCATCTCCATTCTAGTATTATAATTCCTAGGTCTATGTTTGACACATTGGTTAAACAGCATGTGTGATGTTTGTGATCATATGACAGATTACCCCAGCAGTCGGATGAACTACTGATGTCTCACATTTTTTATCCCTGTTCCATAGACTGATGTACCCAGTTTTAATCTTCAGAATTGTTCCCATTTAGGGATTTACAGTGTTCTCTGTAGTCTGTGATGTGTTAGCAGGCAGCAGAGAGCAAATGCCATCCTGACAATAGATGCAGTCAGAGTGGTTGCTGTGCTGTTCTTAAATGATGCAGACAATCATCAATATGGATGTCCCTAGATGACGCAAGCCAGCCGATGCTCTTTGCTAACCTACACCCCAAAAAATATCAATTTACATGAATTAGGCTGCATTACACTTAAAACTAAATTGTTTCCCCATCACAGCTTGACTGACTGGCCCCTTACTGAAATGTTTTTATCGCTGTCGTAGTTTTGGATATTTATTTTGAAGTAAGCTGATCCAATAGCCTGGAATCCAAACTGGTTGCTCTACAGTACATTTCACTGTTGTTTGAAGTGAAACAATGGAGAGCACAGCACAGTGTTCAGTCTGGTTCAGCCAGGCTAAAAATCCAACCCCATTTTCCTCACAGTAAAGCTGTATTGTACACTCTTTCAGTTTGCATGCATCTCTATTTCTATTGGCCCCTTCTTCTTTACACACCTGTGAGATTTTAAACTCAGCATGAAAAAGCTATTATTTTGGTCCAGTTCACTGTCATTCATTGCTTATGTTGATGTTTGAGAGAGCAGACTACTGTATGTCTGAGCTCATGGAATACAGGGACCCCTGGAGATATTCAGATATATTGCAACCCTCCCTCTTCACTTCAGCACCTTGCACAGAAATCATCAATCAACTCAAAACATCAGAACAGATCAGGGAAATTTATTGTGAACCATTGTAAAACAGAGTGAGTGAGTCATGAGTGAGTGAGTGAGTGAATGATAGCGAGAGAGAGACAAACAAGAGAGAGAGAGGCAAACAAGTCACACAAACTTAATTATCCCATTTAGGAGTTTCCAGCATCCAGATGACATCCCCTGAGGATTCCAGTGTCCATCCCCTCTGAGCCCTGCTCTTTCCCCTGGGGAGCCAACATGGCTGCTGCGTGACGGAGGCTCTTACCTCAGTGAAGCCATTCGAGCTGTGACTGGGACACCAGTGTTGCAATGCCATGGAAAGTTAATCCCCAAAGACAACATCAGCATTCAATTGGCTCCGGAGAATGGTGTTCTCCTGTTGGTAGCTGCTCAGCTGGTTACGAACTCCAACGCAGAGAGGAAGAAATTACATTGGCAATGTGTTAGGCTAGGCCACTATTGATGCCTGAAAACTGAACATGTTGAATGTACTAAGACAAGTATCCATTTTAATCTCCTATATTTGTTATTAACAGCATGCTATTGTTGAATATCTTCTCCATTCAGTCTTATTAAGGACCTAACCTCACAATAGTGATATTTTTGTTTGTCAATATCAAATGTTATTTTAAGAAGCTTTAAGGCATAGAAAGATTTTACACTGTGACATTTTGGAGAGGTTTTAAAGAAGCAGTTTATATATCTATTCCAAATTCTTATGACTTCTTTAAATGGGGGGACTATTGCTACGTTCACGTGCTAGCCGGAAATAGGAAACTTTTAAATCTCCAACTTGCAAACTGGTTGTAGTTATACACATGCTGTGTTCAACCCTTTAGCAAGTCGAACATTCCCGAGTTTCCTCATTCCGATTAACACGTAGAAGCGGCAATGGTCCACCCATTTGAAGAAGTAATACGAATTTTGACAAATTCACTTATAGGGAATTGGCCTATTATGAATATATTGAAATGTTTCTTACAGATAAATATCAAAAACATATGCATAACCATGGCAGCAATTGAAAGGGAACAGTTTGGAGATAATGCAAAAAATTATTAGACCAAAGGTAAGTACACAACAGTTCACCTGGCCACAGACTGAATCCAAACATACTGTAACAATGTTGATTTTATGTGCATTTAACATTTACTGTACTTTTGCAGCATTTGTTCCTAACGAAATCTGAAAATACTCTGGATACATTTACTAATCTCATAAAACTATTCCAAGAGAAAATGTGAGGAAGGTGCAACATAAGACAATAAAATGACAAGGGTTTGAGTGAGAGGACTAACTGGTGTCTAGTGGCCACACACCTCTACAAAGCATGCACATTTCCTAAACATTTCACTGCACTTTTATGGCTCAAAGAAGAGTCTCCAACTATAAGGTACCCTCCTAGCTGTGCCAATGAGGAACTAGAGCAAGCACACTTGCAGTTGTTTCATTTGGAACTCAACCCTGCATCCCCGCCATCACACAATTAGGCTAGCCCACTGTTGTTGTTTACGCAATCCAAAAACAGCCTATTATAAATCGCAATCTAGGTCAGGTGTGCATGGTTTGAAAGCTATTATTGCCAACATGACTAGCTAAGTTATGAAATATGATCTTACAGTGTTAGGTTTTCACAAGGCAATTCAGAGAAACAAGCTAGGTTTCCATCCAATTGGAGACAGATTTTCATGCAATTATTCTAAAATCTGCATGAAAACAACATGCAATAAACACCTCCAGAGGTGTGTTTCCATCAAATTGACTTGTTGCAGATACAAGGCTGTGCTTGATAATGTAGTGCACATGAAATACATTTGGCAGTTAAATTCCCATGTACAGAATAAAAAATACAAGTTAAATGAGTATCCATTGCATTTTCAACTCTACTGATGGTTTTCTCACCAAAAAATGTTGCGTTAAATAGAGTGTGCTCACTTGTATTGGCACATGCGCTCTAGCCAAAAGCCCTGCAGGGGTTCCCAAACTTTACCACTCAGGCCCCCCTTCCAGCATTGGGGAACATCCCAGGTGCCCATGCGCGCATCTATTACAATGGGCACAAGCACTGTTCATGATCCAAACTGTTCACACCCCTCTTGTTGGTGGAGAGAACATTTTGCAGTTTTAAAGCTAATTTTATTGCAATTCTATACATTTTGCAATGTCTAATGTGTATTCATGAAATATTTAAATGACTCAAACATTACAACAAAGTCTATAGGCTAAGAAAACCTAGCTAAAAAAAGTTAGCTGACATGAGCTAGTTGATCTGGACATTTCTGCCAAGTTATAAAAGGCTCTTTAATGACACGTTCACACGCTATTCAGAACTAGGAAACTCTTTCCGACTTGCTGATTCCTTGTACGAGGCACATGTATAACTACAACCAGTTAGCTAGTCAGAAATGCCAGAGTTTCCTAGTTCCGACTAGTACATGAACAAGGCATAAGGTATGCAATGACTGACATGGCAAGAGGAAAACTGGGACCCCCGTGCCACCCCTAGTTTGGGAACCACTGGGCTAGAGCGCAGGTATAGGCTACACATGATGACATTATTATTATGGACAAAAGAGCTACATTGTTTTTATTTGTCAAACGGGCAGACAAGCATCAATTATCATGTCACCAGAATAAGACCCTGGATATTTATTGGAAAGGAGCCTCAAGCCCTGTGACGTTCATCATAATTTATTTCATCTGTAGCCTAATAAACTGTATGCTTTCCCGATTAGTCGTAGTGTAAGGACCACGCAACATGTTTACTTCGATATGATTGTTAGCCTATTGTATTAATGTTTACAAATAAAAGCCTATTATATCAATGTTTGCACATAAAAGCGTTTCCACTGACATTTCTCGCATAATTAATTTTACCGACACAAAAAGATCCCACCTTGTCTAGCGAATTTTGTTTTGTCGACATTTGGAAAGTTTGCCGAAAAATGTTCTGTTTCCATCAGGCTTGTCATATTAAAAAAAAAAAAATCGAACATACTTTACTAGCACACAATGTCTATCAAGCTTGTGACTCTACAAACGCGATGGATGCATTTGCAGTTTAGTTAGGTTGTGTTTTGTCCAATAGGAACACATGAATGACCATATCCCCATAATGCAGCAGCAAGACACTATGGAAAGTGAACATAGAACACTAATTTCTGCTGCAGTGTCGGCCCTGAGGTACAAGCATTGTCCTATTTCGGCGTCTGTACATTTCCAGGAAGTTCTAGTTAACGCGGTGCATTCATTCAATCCTGTGCATTTACGTCCCAATTTCAGCTAGTAGATCGATAGATAGTTTATACAATACTTTATTAAAACTTGACACTCAAAAATGCGCAGAAGGACAGACGGTCATGATAGGCCATACCAAAAGGTAGCTAAAAAAAGGTATCTACTGTGCTTCGATAGGCTGCTAATCTACTAGCAAGGTTAACTAGCGAGACAGAAATGTCAACACCACTACCATCTCCTCTCAGATGTTCGAATCAAACCGAACTAGCTAAGTACTACCACAAGGCATAGCTAGTAGTCTAGGTAATTGCTGTACCTAGCCCTGATATTACTATCTTCCATTAACGTTACACTGGTTACATGACTTAACTTACATGGGGACACAATGCTTTAGTTAAAGCCATACCAAGGCTCATTGCAGAGGCATTTTGATTGACACACATGGTTATGTAACTATGGCTTTCTGACATCTGTAACTGCTAGCTAGGTAGCTTATCCACACTTTGATATAACATGTAGATTATTATTCTCCTATGACAGACTGACAGACAGACTGCAGGTTCAGGAGAGACCAGTCAACAACAACAACATCGACCACAACAAGGGGCTAAAACGAGCAGGTGCTGGTCGACTGTTACCTCAGTTGGAAAATGTCTCCTCCTCATCATCCTCATCCCTCCCTTTCTGAACTATGCATCATTGCAAAGAGAGGGCCAACTGTTACTGCCAGAAGGTAACCTGCTGCAGACATGACATTCACTTTCCTCCCTCAACTTTATTCTTTAATGAGTACAGAAGGTCAATACAAACATTACATTATGATTAAGATTATCAGCATTGACTAATATGTATCTTTTTTTTCAGATGGTGAAATTATAGATATCGGTTTAGGTCAAAAGATGCACCTGATGTGCAAAGGACAAGGACAGCCAGTTGGTAAGTCTGCTAGTTTGCCAGAAATGTCAACACAACTCATCTCCTCTCAGATGTAAGCCCTAACTACTCTGTTTCCTGTGTAGTCATACTGGATGCCCCCACTGGTATGTCCTCTGACATCTGGTTCCATGTACAAGAGAACATTGCCCTGCTAACCAAGGTATGGAGAAATACAGCACATCGTTTCAGGCAACTCTGTTAATGATTCAACAGTTCTAGAAGGGTTTTATTTTTTCTGGTACAAACACATTTATGGACTACATTGCCTGACCAGAAGATGATTGTGTATGATATTATTGGAACCAGGAAAATATTTGCAATGTTTTTGTGACAACTGCTGATATGAAAAATGATTGAAAAAATACATTTGATTGATTGATTTTCCCATTTTCCCACCCACAGGTGTGCACTTATGACAGAGTGGGACTGGGGTTCAGTAAAAGAGTCCTGCAGAATGAAAGTACAGGGACGGAGAAAGTCTGGGGGATGTCAACCACTGGACGGTAAGCATCTTGTTTTCTCTATCCTGTCATTTTAAAGTTTTACGTATAAACTGCTTGTTATACTGCAATGTAAATTGTTAATATAAAGTGTTACCTAATAGGCCTCCCGAGTGGCGCAGAGGTCTAAGGCAGTGCTAGAAGCGTCACTACAGATCCGGGTTCGATACCGGGCTGTGTCGCAGCCGGCCGCGAGCAGGAGACCCATGGGGCGGCGCACAATTGGCCCAGCATCGTCCGGGTTATGGGAGGGTTTGGCCGGCCGGGATATCCTTGTCCCATCGCGCTGTAGCGACTCCTGTGGCGGGCCGGGCGCATGCACGCTGGCACGGTCGCCTAGGTGTACGGTGTTTCCTCCGACACATTGGTGCGGCTGGCTACCGGGTTAAGCGGGTAGTGGGTCAAGAAGCAGTGCGGCTTGGCAGGGTCGTGTTTCGGACGACGCACGGATCTCGACCTTCGCCTCTTCTCAAGTCCATACAGGAGTTGCAGCGATGAGATAAGACTGTAACTGGCAATTGGATATCACCAAATTGGGGAGAAAAGGGGGTAAAAAGTACCAAAACAATAGTGTTACCTAATAGTCTACTACTACAGTCAAGGTAACAGGTGTTTGATGCAAGTTATTCTAAAGCCTTGATTCTCAACAAGCACACACACCATTCCCTATCAGATTTAGTATTCCCCTTGGCTAAGCGCCATGTGGGGCCACCTCATGGATTGTCCAATCAGAGACATCGGGGTCCACTGCCCCACCATCTCCCTGCCTTTGGCTGACAAAGTATCGTGTTGTTGAGCATTAAATCTGTCTAAGTGATGGATGGATGTGGTTGTATGTGGACGGTCAGGTCAGCAGTCTCTGTTACCTTGGGATCTGCCCCAGGCTAACAGCAGAGCAGAGCAGGCAGCCGCCGTCTTCTGATACAAGCAATCAATTACCCAGAATTCAATAAGCTGGCAAGCTGAGGGTTTGATGACTGCAATCCTGTCTGCTCCCTGCTGCTGCAGTGAAACCTCTTCATCCCAGCCTCTTCCCTCCAATGTTGATTTATTAGTGTAAGAGACCCAACACAACAGATGGCTGTCTGTGGGGAGCTGCATTTCACCTGATGATGATGCTCCCTCTCTCTTTTTCTTTTGGATGATTTTCTGTTGGATCTATCCTGCTTTACAAGGCAAAGTAGCCAGGGGCTTCTTCCACTAGGCTACTTTACATTGGCTGATTTCAAGGGTTTCAATGGCAGTGTTTCTGTTGTTATGGTGTAGCTGCCGTCTTAGGGGTTGATGTGTTTTACTGTAAAAGCCCTTTGTGACAGCTGTGGTTGTAAAGACATACGTTTGATGAATTGATTGATGTCTTTTCCCCCTACAGAATGGTGGACAACCTCCACCGCCTCATCGGTTTAGCTGGTCTAGCCACGCCTCTCATCCTGGTGGGGTCTGAACTGGACACGCTCAACGCCAGGTTCTACAGCCATATCCATGACGCGTGAGTCTCCCTGCCCACCTAGCAACAGAATCTCAATGGAAAATATAGGCTAACTTGTTTCTTGTTGCCAAACTTGCCACAAGTCAAAATATATTGCGATCGCTTAGAGTGATAGGTTCACTCCAAAAGTTGGTCGATATGTTCATATCTCAAAAGTGGTTATGTAGATTCAGCTTTATGCCTCCATCCCAAATGAATGGGAAAGCTTTGCACAGTTTTTGACATTCTCACTTTCTCATCCCTGTTTGAGTTCCATCCTATTCCCTCTCACATTATTGACTACAGTAACTCCAGTACTTCAAAAGTATCATCACAATCTGTAGCTAGACTCAGCACTGCATCAAACCCAGGGACATCATAAATTCTCTACCCCCACTCCCCACAAACACCAATTTCTGAGAAACCTAGTGATTAACAGGAGCAGGGAGGGATCAGCCTCCCCCTCCTGGCCCGAGGTGAGCGATTTAGCGTTTCATCAGCCGTGATGTGCGGCAGTTAAGAGAGTAAATTAAGCGATGGTGAGAGGATGACATCTGCAGAACAAAATATATTCCCCCCTGGATGTGGTGATGGGGCCTGGGCCAATCCATCTGTCTGCCAGTGGGCCTAGAGCAGACAGACAGACAACCGGGGCAGAGACATCCTTCTCACACTCATTACGGATAGGACAGGAAAGGTATAGGGGATGGGCCAGAACGGACACTGGAGGCCCACTTTTTATTTCTCTCTCTTTCTGTGTCCTCTCTTTTTCTCATTGTGTTGTCTGTCCATCCGTCCTCAGGCAGGTGTCAGACCTTGTCCTTATTGATCCCATTCCAGAGGACATCTTTGAGGAGGACCAGTGGCAGAAGTACTGGTAAGTCACCTCGAGGAGGAACGGAGGAGCTGACGGGAGAAAGGAGGAGCAGAGTGAGTTAGTAGTACTGTGTTACTCAAGCCCTAGACTCCATCCATATTTGCTGTATGGATGGTGGATAGGATACACTGTAGTTGATTATCTTTGTTGGACAGGATGCAGCATTAACATGATTAATATGAGGCCAAAGGAACTCATTAGTAGATCCCACTCTCTTTCATCAGGAAGAAATGAGAGCGGAGAATTAGGGTGGGGGAGAGATGTCACACATTTTAATAATATGTCTATTTTTTCCCTATGCATGATTCATGTCAAGCTGTGGATAATGGACATATAACCCTATTCATATTCATTGTTCATAAATGGCCATATAGGAAAAAAGGATATTATGATAATCAGGCAGGACATTAGTGAAACTGTCAGTTATTCATAGTCATCAGTAAATAGCAGTGATTTACATAACAATATGGTAATATGCTGTAAAACAATACAGGTAAACACGTGAAAAGATGTAAGCTGAAATTAGTTTGACCCTAGCATTTACAATATTGCTTTTCTTTGTATCAATTGGAGGGTGAGTGCTACATGCTCCCCAAGCGTAATACCTTTTATCTTTGAACAACATTGTATTCAAAGTTATTATTCATGAACAAACACGTTCCATATGCTTTGCAAAAAACACATTAGTTATGCAAAATTCTTGTAACTTTTCCAAAAAGTTAGTCGAAGTTTTCCATAAATTGCGCTTGGAAGATTCCTGGAATAAGTAACGAATATGCAGGAAATCTGAGGATCCTCCAAACAGTGGGATTTCTGGAAAACGTGAATTGTAGGAAAGTTCCAGGGATTTTACGTCCCTAGTTTTGTCTGTTATTTCCCTCCACCAGCATCCCATTTGCTCCGTGGGGTTATATAACATTTCATTTCTTTAGTGAGATAAGAAATGAGTCGTTGAAAATGGCCTAATTTGTACGTGACTGTAAGTGGAGCCGTGTCATTTATCAGAGATATGTTTCCAATTATCCTCTGATTAATAGGCATTCATGTCATTTCCCTGCTGCCTAGCAGACTACAGTGTACTGGCTGGAGATCCAATTACCCTGCAACTTAGAAATCAACTGAGGAAAGGATTGCTGCATAAAGTACATTTATATTATTACTCTGATTTAGATAGAAAACAAGAAATATGAAAATGTAATATCAAGATTACTGAACCCATTTTTGTAGTTCTATCCAGAGTCACCGGAGTGTGTGTGTTTACATTCTTCAGAACATAACACAAGTACAACAACGTCTGATACAACTCAACATTCATACAACGTTCCACATTCGGCGTGGTGGTACCTGAGGAGTGCTGTAGTGTAGAGAGGAGACGGTATCAGCGAGGCTGCTCACTGCCTGGGCTCCAGGATTTACTCATCAAAGTCCTTCTCATTAACCACGGCACTCTCCCAAATTACTGCTGTTTTATCAGACAAAATGAATCGGCGCCGTCTCCTGAGAACTTCTCCTTTTTTCTGTATTATTTTATATGGACTTGAAAGTAGAGTGAGATGGAGGCTAGAGTTCGCTAGCCTTGAATCCAAACTGATATGCTCTATTTCACCATTGTCTCAGTTTGGATCCCAGGCTATATCTTTCCTATTGGTATTTCTCCTCTGAGGCTAGGAGCCAGAGATAATACTTCCTGATGAGAAATAAAGTCAGCAGAACGGCATGAGTTAGTGGAAGCCCCTCTGTCTAGCCATACAGATTGCATTCATTCAGGGACGTGGTTTTAGTTGGATCCCTACAGAATGAAGCGCATACAATCAGTTTGTTTTCTTTGCCCTGAAAATGGGTCTTGTGAAGTTGACCCAATTTTATATGTACTTTTATATGTACAGTGTCTTTGCGTTCCCACTTGATGATATATAGATTGCGTGGGGGTTTTCTGATAGTATAGTATTTAGCAGAATCACATAAGATCTGCAGTCAGTCAGCCCTACACTCTCCCTAAAGTCTACAGTAGACAATGGCCTACATGTAAATACAACACATTGTCATGAAGGCCAGATTCCTAATATCTACTGTAACAGTCAGTGTTTAGTGTTTTATATAGGAAGGAGATAGGGAACCGTAGATACCAGACTTCAGGAACCGTAGATACCAGAGTTTATAATTGCACCTCATAACGTGTGTGAGAGCCGGTGTTCATGTGTGTGTATTAGAGTTGGTGTATTACAGAATGAATTTGTCTCTGGAAAATATTGACTCCTATTTAATATAATCCAAAACAGGGGGAAGTATTCTATTTTAATGAGCTTGTCCTTATTGTTTGTTTAATGAGCGTTGCTTGATTGTCAAAACACCATTTTACTCTAGCTTTTCAAATGTGTTTACTCAAACTGAATCCTTTGCATCATGAAATCACTGGGGTATAACTATTTAGAAATAGGCTAATTGCATTCATGATGTTGCTTATTTTCCTTATTTCAGATATTCAGGACAGTTGTTTTCATGTTAGTATGAGCAACATCTGCCCTCTTCATAATATCAAGTAGAAGAAAAGGACAATGCTGGTTAAAGGTGAGAGGAAGATGGCTTAGTGTCCTAAGAAGGGGTTTACTTTAAAGGGTTAATGGTTGGTTAACCTGCAGGGACATTTTAAATGAGCAGAACCATAGGGTCAAAACAATGTGTCTGATGGTGTGGTGAAGGTGATAGAAGCCCCACCTGACTGGCTGTCTCTCAGCAGGCAGACATGAGCTACTGTACCAGTGGTGGGCATGGCCCAGCTGGGGGCGGTGGGCATGGACTGGGCATGGCCCAGCTGGTGTGGTATGTGGTGGGCCAACCTGGTCTGGTGGTGGATCAGTCTCACCTGTATGGAAACCTGATGGAGTTATGAGTCCAGATGGAGACTCCATATCACATCCAGCCAGGCCCCATTCATCATCTGATCCCTCATTAGTACCCTGGGCACACTGAGGAGACAGACGGTCTCAGACGGCCCTGGGCACACTGAGGAGACAGACGGTCTCAGACGGCCCTGGGCACACTGAGGAGACAGACGGTCTCAGACGGCCCTGGGCACACTGAGGAGACAGACGGTCTCAGACGGCCCTGGGCACACTGAGGATACAGACGGTCTCAGACGGTCCTGGGCACACTGAGGATACAGACGGTCTCAGACGGCTCTGGGCACACTGTGTGTGTGTTCCTGTTCATGTTTTTCTAACACCCCCCCCCCCCCCCTAGCCAGACCGTTAGCAGACAAAGGGAGGCAGAGATTACAGACAGACAGCAGTCCAGCCACTCTGCAGGCCAGGCTCCAAACCTCCCAACCCCTGTCATGGGGCACTCAGGGCCCAGATGACCCGCTTCACCAATGGGCTTTTGGAGTAGACAAGACTTGGTGGAGTGGACAGTAACACCAGGAAATATGACGCACTCTGTTAGGATATCGATTGACGATAATTGAAAAAACACTGACTGCGAGTGTGAATCTTTCAAGTGTGTGTGTGTGTGTGTGTGTGAGAGAGGGAGTGAGTGTGTGTTACTCTGCGACAGAGAATAGCTATGACTCCATTGAAACGTTTCCTATGTTTCTTTCTGCCTCTCAGCCTCTGCTAACTGTTAGAACAGCACAGCTCCCCAGAGACAAGCAGGAGAGTCAGGAACCCCAATTAATTGTAATTGGCACCGCTGTAAGCATAACTATTGTTGCTCCGTTCCACTAATGAAGCACGGCTGTCTCGGGCCCCCATGTATTTCCTCCACTAGAATCTATAGTATTGACTCAGGGAGGAAGGAATCGCTGCTGGCGCTGGCTGTTCTGGGCAGTACAACGGCTGTTCTGGGCAGTACAACACTGCCACACTGTGGCCAAGTGGGGAATTGCTATGTTGGTTTAATGTCTGCATTCATGTCTCTAGTTTCAGTAGTTGTTAATCTCAGGAAGAATGGCACTTTGATTTACAAATGTTCGCAGCTTGAATGTGACTGGAGTCGTGTATTAGACGTATTTCCAAGTAACACTACAAGGTAGCAATGAGAATAGTTCTACCTTCTGTTTGGTGTCACTGCGTGTCACAGGAATCTCCCCATTAATCACTTGTAGTTTTATATTGTACTATTTATTTTTGACACTTGTGTAATGAATCTCTGTTTTATACACCTGCAATTGTCCATATTTACTCCTGTAATAGTCTTTGTTCTGTTTCCTTTCTCTCCTGTAATAGTCCTTGTTCTGTTTCCTTTCTCTCCTGTAATAGTCCTTGTTCTGTTTCCTTTCTCTCCTGTAATAGTCCTTGTTCTGTTTCCTTTCTCTCCTGTAATAGTCCTTGTTCTGTTTTCTTTCTCTCCTGTAATAGTCCTTGTTCCGTTTTCTTTCTCTACTGTAATAGTCCTTGTTCCGTTTTCTCTTCTGTTTTCTCTCCTGTAATAGTCCTTGTTCTGTTTCATTTCTCTCCTGTAATAGTCCTTGTTCTGTTTCCTTTCTCTCCTGTAATAGTCCTTGTTCTGTTTCCTTTTTCTCCTGTAATAGTCCTTGTTCTGTTTCCTTTCTCTCCTGTAATAGTCCTTGTTCTGTTTCCTTTCTCTCCTGTAATAGTCCTTGTTCTGTTTCCTTTCTCTCCTGTAATAGTCCTTGTTCTGTTTTCTCTTCTGTTTTCTCTCCTGTAATAGTCCTTGTTCTGTCTTCTTTCTCTCCTGTAATAATCCTAGTTCTGTTTCCTTTCTCTCCTGTAATAGTCCTCGTTCTGTTTCCTTTCTCTCCTGTAATATTCCTTGTTCTGTTTTCTCTCCTGTAATAGTCATTATTCTGTTTTCTATCTCTCCTGTAATAGTCCTTGTTCTGTTTCCTTTCTCTCCTGTAATAGTCTTTGTTCTGTTTTCTTTCTCTCCTGTAATAGTCCTTGTTCTGTTTTCTCTTCTGTTTTCTCTCCTGTAATAGTCCTTTTTCTGTTTTCTCTTCTGTTTTCTCTCCTTTAATAGTCCTTGTTCTGTTTTCTCTTCTGTTTTCTCTCCTGTAATAGTCATTGTTCTGTCTTCTTTCTCTCCTGTAATAGTCCTTGTTCTGTTTCCTTTCTCTCCTGCAATAGTCCTTGTTCTGTTTCCTTTCTCTCCTGTAATAGTCCTTGTTCTGTTTTCTCTTCTGTTTTCTCCCCTGTAATAGTCCTTGTTCTGTCTTCTTTGTCTCCTGTAATAGTCCTTGTTCTGTTTTCTCTTCTGTTTTCTCTCCTGTAATAGTCCTTGTTCTGTTTTCTCTTCTGTTTTCTCTCCTTTAATAGTCCTTGTTCTGTTTCCTTTCTCTCCTGTAATAGTCCTTGTTCTGTTTCCTTTCTCTCTTGTAATAGTCCTTGTTCTGTTTCCTTTCTCTCTTGTAATAGTCCTTGTTCTGTTTCCTTTCTCTCCTGTAATAGTCCTTGTTCTGTTTCCTTTCTCTCCTGTAATAGTCCTTGTTTTGTTTCCTTTCTCTCTTGTAATAGTCCTCGTCCCGTTTCCTTTCTCTCCTGTAATAGTCCTTGTTCTGTTTCCTTTCTCTCCTGTAATAGTCCTTGTTCTGTTTCCTTTCTCTCCTGTAATAGTCCTTGTTCTGTTTTCTTTCTCTCCTGTAATTGTCCTTGTTCTGTTTTCTCTTCTGTTTTCTCTCTTGTAATAGTCCTTGTTCTGTTTCCTTTCTCTCCTGTAATAGTCCTTGTTCTGTTTCATTTCTCTCCTGTAATAGTCCTTGTTCTGTTTTCTCTTCTGTTTTCTCTCCTGTAATAGTCCTTGTTCTGTCTTCTTTCTCTCCTGTAATAATCCTTGTTCTGTTTCCTTTCTCTCCTGTAATAGTCCTCGTTCTGTTTCCTTTCTCTCCTGTAATATTCCTTGTTCTGTTTTCTCTCCTGTAATAGTCATTATTCTGTTTTCTATCTCTCCTGTAATAGTCCTTGTTCTGTTTCCTTTCTCTCCTGTAATAGTCTTTGTTCTGTTTTCTTTCTCTCCTGTAATAGTCCTTGTTCTGTTTTCTCTTCTGTTTTCTCTCCTGTAATAGTCCTTTTTCTGTTTTCTCTTCTGTTTTCTCTCCTTTAATAGTCCTTGTTCTGTTTTCTCTTCTGTTTTCTCTCCTGTAATAGTCATTGTTCTGTCTTCTTTCTCTCCTGTAATAGTCCTTGTTCTGTTTCCTTTCTCTCCTGCAATAGTCCTTGTTCTGTTTCCTTTCTCTCCTGTAATAGTCCTTGTTCTGTTTTCTCTTCTGTTTTCTCCCCTGTAATAGTCCTTGTTCTGTCTTCTTTGTCTCCTGTAATAGTCCTTGTTCTGTTTTCTCTTCTGTTTTCTCTCCTGTAATAGTCCTTGTTCTGTTTTCTCTTCTGTTTTCTCTCCTTTAATAGTCCTTGTTCTGTTTCCTTTCTCTCCTGTAAAAGTCCTTGTTCTGTTTCCTTTCTCTCTTGTAATAGTCCTTGTTCTGTTTCCTTTCTCTCCTGTAATAGTCATTATTCTGTTTTCTATCTCTCCTGTAATAGTCCTTGTTCTGTTTCCTTTCTCTCCTGTAATAGTCTTTGTTCTGTTTTCTTTCTCTCCTGTAATAGTCCTTGTTCTGTTTTCTCTTCTGTTTTCTCTCCTGTAATAGTCCTTTTTCTGTTTTCTCTTCTGTTTTCTCTCCTTTAATAGTCCTTGTTCTGTTTTCTCTTCTATTTTCTCTCCTGTAATAGTCATTGTTCTGTCTTCTTTCTCTCCTGTAATAGTCCTTGTTCTGTTTCCTTTCTCTCCTGCAATAGTCCTTGTTCTGTTTCCTTTCTCTCCTGTAATAGTCCTTGTTCTGTTTTCTCTTCTGTTTTCTCCCCTGTAATAGTCCTTGTTCTGTCTTCTTTGTCTCCTGTAATAGTCCTTGTTCTGTTTTCTCTTCTGTTTTCTCTCCTGTAATAGTCCTTGTTCTGTTTTCTCTTCTGTTTTCTCTCCTTTAATAGTCCTTGTTCTGTTTCCTTTCTCTCCTGTAATAGTCCTTGTTCTGTTTCCTTTCTCTCTTGTAATAGTCCTTGTTCTGTTTCCTTTCTCTCTTGTAATAGTCCTTGTTCTGTTTCCTTTCTCTCCTGTAATAGTCCTTGTTCTGTTTCCTTTCTCTCCTGTAAAAGTCCTTGTTTTGTTTCCTTTCTCTCTTGTAATAGTCCTCGTCCTGTTTCCTTTCTCTCCTGTAATAGTCCTTGTTCTGTTTCCTTTCTCTCCTGTAATAGTCCTTGTTCTGTTTCCTTTCTCTCCTGTAATAGTCCTTGTTCTGTTTTCTTTCTCTCCTGTAATTGTCCTTGTTCTGTTTTCTCTTCTGTTTTCTCTCCTGTAATAGTCCTTGTTCTGTTTTCTCTTCTGTTTTCTCTCCTGTAATAGTCCTTGTTCTGTCTTCTTTCACTCCTGTAATAGTCCTTGTTCTGTTTCCTTTCTCTCCTGTAATAGTCCTTGTTCTGTTTCATTTCTCTCCTGTAATAGTTCTTGTTCTTTCTTTGTCTCCTGTAATAGTCATTGTTCTGTTTTCTCTCCTGTAATAGTCCTTGTTCTGTCTTCTTTGTCTCCTGTAATAGTCATTGTTCTGTTTTCTCTCCTGTAATAGTCCTTGTTCTGTCTTCTTTCTCTCCTGTAATAGTCCTTGTTCTGTTTTCTCTCCTGTAATAGTCATTGTTCTGTTTTCTTCCTCTCCTGTAATAGTCCTTGTTCTGTTTTCTTTCTCTCGTGTAATAGTCCTTGTTCTGTTTTCTCTTCTGTTTTCTCTCGTGTAATAGTCCTTGTTCTGTTTTCTCTTCTGTTTTCTCTCCTGTAATAGTCCTTGTTCTGTTTTCTCTTCTGTTTTCTCTCCTGTAATAGTCCTTGTTCTGTCTTCTTTCTCTCCTGTAATAGTCCTTGTTTCGTTTTCTCTTCTGTTTTCTCTCCTGTAGTAGTCCGTTTTCTCTCCTACTCGTGTAATAGTTGCAGGTTGATATTTATTTTCATGAATCTTGCCCAGGAGGCAGAACTGACCCATTTCCACTAGATGGGCCAGCTGCAAAGTTAAAATTGGTCATATCGTAAAAATATCTGAAAACCACAATGTGCTTTTTGGATGTAATTTAAGATCAGGGTTAGACATTATGCTTAACAGTGTGGTTAGGGTTATGTTTAAAATAAGAATGTATGAATTTGTGGCTGTGCCAGCTAGTGACCACTCTGCAGAGTTGCCTCCAGGGCAAGATTCATGACAATAAAATGCCAACCTGCTTAATAATCCATGTTCTATGTTCTCTGCTACTCGTGTAATAGTCCATGTTCTGTGTTCTATGTTCTCTGCTACTCGTGTAATAGTCCATGTTCTGGGTTCTATGTTCTCTGCTACTCGTGTAATAATCCATGTTCTGGGTTCTATGTTCTCTGCTACTCATGTAATAGTCCATGTTCTGGGTTCTATGTTCTCTGCTACTCGTGTAATAGTCCATGTTCTGGGTTCTATGTTCTCTGCTACTCGTGTAATAGTCCATGTTCTGGGTTCTATGTTCTCTGCTACTTGTGTAATAGACCATGAACTGGGTTCTATGTTCTCTGCTACTCGTGTAATAGTCCATGTTCTGGGTTCTATGTTCTCTGTTATTCGTGTAATAGTCCATGTTCTGGGTTCTAACCTACATAACAGTCCTTTTTTCTGTGTTCTAATGTAATTGTCCATGTTCTGTGTTCTCTCCTAGTCATGTAATAGAACATGTTCTACTGATGTAATAGTCTGTTTTGTCCGTGAGCTCCCTCTCAGGTAATGGAGGCCCTGCATATGGAATGACATGCTAATGAGGCAGGGCCCTCTTATCTTGTCGGGGGGCCAAATTCCGACAGTGAATTGCGACAGTTGTAACAAAAGTAACAGAGCGTCTATTCAGCCTGCACTAATCCAGATGGGAAAGTCAAACAGCAGAAAGTCCGCCGCACAAACTCATTTCATCACGTTATTCATTTAGATATTGCCTTGCCGCTCCTGAGGAGGAAGGGGAAAGAAGAGCCCTCTGAAATGACCAACATGGCTGAGGTGTTTTGCTCTACATGGTTCCTCCACTCCCTCTCCCCTCTTATCGCCTTAATTCATCCCGCCAATCTGGGCTGTCTTTACCCGCTAAATTTCCCTTTGACACGCATGCCTTCCCTCGCATAATCCTCCCTCCCGGGCAGAATTAAAAATTGAGAAAAAGAGGAGGGAATAGGAAGGGACAGGACAGGTGGCTGGAGAATCCTTGAAATAATGCCACAGACAGACAGCAATGATTTGACCAGATTCAAACAGGGGCTGATAGAGTTTTTATGGAGAGGAAAAGGTGACAGGTGGAAATGTGTGGAGACAGAGAAGTCCCTAAAGAGCCAGGTTATAAGAGTCCCTTCTAAATTGTGGGGCGAGAATGACTTCAGGTGTCGAAATAGTGGCAAGGAAGATGATAGAATGTCTGATTTGAAGAAAAAAAATGGTCTGTGAAAGGCTGAAATTGGGAAAGGTAGCAGCAACTATTTCCCTGCCTGCTGCCACCATTAAACTTTTGTCTATTTTTGACTTCTTCCTACCAGCCCTGCTACCATGCAGCCATTAGGGGTCCGGCGTTGCCATCAGCCATTTTGGTTGGTTGCTGTGTAGCAGGTAGAACGTCCCATTGACTGGAAGACTGTTAGCATTTGTATCTCCAAATACCTGAGCACTAATCAGGTTACAGCCTCGTCTAGACATCAGGTTACAGCCTCGTCTAGACATCAGGTTACAGCCTCGTCTAGACATCAGGTTACAGCCTCGTCTAGACATCAGGTTACAGCCTCGTCCAGACATCAGGTTACAGCCTCGTCTAGATATCAGGTTACAGCCTCGTCTAGACATCAGGTTACAGCCTCGTCTAGACATCAGGTTACAGCCTCGTCTAGACATCAGGTTACAGCCTCGTCTAGACATCAGGTTACAGCCTTTTAAGGATTTACATCCTTTGACAAAGTTTCATATCTCAACACGTGGGAAATAAGCCAATGTCAATTAGAGGTGAAGGCTGTGGGGTGAGCACCATGGGTCGGGGGGTGAACTCTAGGTTGGGGCCTGACTGGAGGCTGTGGGTCTGACTAGGACTGTGGGGTGGGCTGAGGCCTGGCTGGAGGCTGTGGGTCTGACTAGGACTGTGGGGTGGGCTGAGGCCTGGCTGGAGGCTGTGGGACTGACTAGCACTGTGGGGTGGGCTGAGGCCTGGCTGGAGGCTGTGGGTCTGACTAGCACTGTGGGGTGGGCTGAGGCCTGGCTGGAGGCTGTGGGTCTGACTCGCACTGTGGGGTGGGCTGAGGCCTGGCTGGAGGCCTGGCTGGAGGCTGTGGGTCTGACTAGCACTGTGAGGTGGGCTGAGGCCTGGCTGGAGGCTGTGGGTCTGACTAGCACTGTGGGGTGGGCTGGAGGCCTGGCTGGAGACTGTGGGTCTGATTAGCACTGTGAGATGGGCTGAGGCCTGGCTGGAGGCTGTGGGTCTGACTAGCACTGTGGGGTGGGCTGGAGGCCTGGCTGGAGGCCTGGCTTGAGGCCTGGCTGGAGGCCTGGCTGGAGGCTGTGGGTCTGACTAGCACTGTGGGCTGGGGCTGAGGCCTGGCTGGAGGCTGTGGGCCTAGCAGTTGGGTGAGGGCTGTGGGGATAGCTGTGAGGTTCAGAGCTGTGGGGTGGGTGAGCTGAGAGCTAGGGCTGGGGGTGCACTGAGGGCAAGGGCTCAGGACTGTGGGTGGGTGGGCTGCACACTAGGGGTGGCAGAGGGGGGCAGCTGTGAGGCGGACCTCACTATTGATTGGGCTCTGCAGGCTGAGACCAGCCAATTCGAAGCACCAGTGAGCCGAGACCGATTGGCCCTCCTGAGTTACAAAATCCCTGCGCAGCTTTCCTCATTTGTCCCAAAAAATATCTCTCATTCTCTCCTGTCAAAACGTCTGTTAGAGAAAGTTTGGAATTTTGGCTGAAAATACATATTTATTAATATCATATTTATAATGAATATTCCCAATAGGTCTGTTTTTAAACCGATGCGACATTGTCTGTATGTAACACTGCTGTAACCAAGATTGTTCAGAATAAACACATCGCTATGATGTTGTAGGTGAAACTAAGGTCAAAGACTCTGCTAGCATCATCTCTCCCCTGCAATCTCTCAGTTTAGAGGGCTTATTGCTGCTGGCCTAAAGAACAGTGTAACAGCCTAAAGAACAGTGAAACACAGCCTAAAGAACAGTGAAACACAGCCTAAAGAACAGT
Source organism: Oncorhynchus mykiss (assembly GCF_057628025.1). Lineage (NCBI taxonomy): Eukaryota > Metazoa > Chordata > Actinopteri > Salmoniformes > Salmonidae > Oncorhynchus > Oncorhynchus mykiss. The sequence continues at coordinate 30,454,853 of NC_143024.1, forward strand.
GAAACACAGCCTAAAGAACAGTGAAACACAGCCTAAAGAACAGTGACACCCATCCTAAAGAACAGTGAAACACAGCCTAAAGAACAGTGTGAAACAGCCTAAAGAACAGTGTGAAACAGCCTAAAGAACAGTGAAAACCATCCTAAAGAACAGTGTGAAACAGCCTAAAGAACAGTGAAACCCATCCTAAAGAACAGTGTGAAACAGCCTAAAGAACAGTGAAACACAGCCTAAAGAACAGTGAAACCCATCCTAAAGAACAGTGAAACACAGCCTAAAGAACAGTGACACCCATCCTAAAGAACAGTGACACCCATCCTAAAGAACAGTGAAACAGTGAAACCCATCCTAAAGAACAGTGAAACCCATCCTAAAGAACAGTGAAACCCATCCTAAAGAACAGTGTGAAACAGCCTAAAGAACAGTGAAACACAGCCTAAAGAACAGTGTAACACAGCCTAAAGAACAGTGTAACACAGCCTAAAGAACAGTGACACCCATCCTAAAGAACAGTGAAACCCATCCTAAAGAACAGTGAAACCCATCCTAAAGAACAGTGTAACACAGCCTAAAGAACAGTGAAACACAGCCTAAAGAACAGTGTAACACAGCCTAAAGAACAGTGTAACACAGCCTAAAGAACAGTGTAACACAGCCTAAAGAACAGTGTAACACAGCCTAAAGAACAGTGTAACACAGCCTAAAGAACAGTGTAACACAGCCTAAAGAACAGTGAAACACAGCCTAAAGAACAGTGAAACACAGCCTAAAGAACAGTGAAACACAGCCTAAAGAACAGTGTAACACAGCCTAAAGAACAGTGAAACACAGCCTAAAGAACAGTGAAACACAGCCTAAAGAACAGTGTAACACAGCCTAAAGAACAGTGAAACACAGCCTAAAGAACAGTGTAACACAGCCTAAAGAACAGTGTAACACAGCCTAAAGAACAGTGTAACACAGCCTAGCCCAGGGCTGTTTTCTAATCATACTCCATTCTTTTCAGTATTGAGATTTCATTTGGAGATAATTTCATAACAGGATTTTAAATCCATTTAAATGATTGTCTGTTAAAGGAAGAGTCATGCAATTACACTGAACAAAAATATAAACGCAACATGCAACAATTTTACTGAGTTACAGTTCATACAAGGAAATCAGTCAATTGAAATAAATTCATTAGGGCCTAGTCTATGGATTTCACATGACTGGGAATACAGATACCTTAAAAAGGCAGAAAACCAGTCAGTATTTGGTGTGACCACCATTTGTCTCATGCAGCGCAAAACATCTCCTTCGCATAGAGTTGATCAGGCTGTTGATTATGGCCTGTGGAATGTTGTCCCACTCCTCTTCAATGTCTGTGCAAAGTTGCTGGATACTGGGTGGGAACAGGAAGCCAGAGCATCACAAACATGCTCAATGGGTGGCTATGCAGGCAATGGAAGAACAGGGACTTTTTCAGCTTCCAGGAATTGTGTACAGATCCTTGTGACATTGGGCCATGCATTATCATGCTGAAACATGAGGTGATGGAGGGGGATGAATGGCACGACAATGGGCCTCAGGATCTCATCACGGTATCTCTGCATTCAAATTGCCATTGTATTTGTTGTCCGTAGCTTATACATGCTCTTACCATAACCCCACAGACACCATGGGGTACTCTGTTCAACGTTGACATCAGCAAACTGCTCTCCCACACAACGCCATACACACTGTCTACCATCTGCCTGGGACAGTTGAAACGGGGATTCATCTGGTAAGAGCACACTTCTCCAGCATGCCAGTGGTCATCGAAGGTTAGCATTTGCCCACTGAAGTTGGTTAAGACGCCAAACTGCATTCAGGGCAAGATCCTGGTGAAGATGACGAGCACGCAGATGAGCTTCCCTGAGACGGTTTCTGACAGTTTTAAAAAATTGTACGTTCCCTCAACTTGAGACAACTGTGGCATTGTGTTGAGTGACAACTGCACATTTTAGAGTGGCCCTTTATTGTTCCCAGCGTAAGGTGCACCTGCGTAATGTTCATGTTTAATCAGCTTCTTGATTATCTTGGCAAAGGAGAAATATTCACTAACAGGGATGTAAACACATTTGTGCACAGAATTTGAGAGAGAAAAGCTTTTTGTGCGTATGGACCATTTCTGGGATTTTTTATTTCAGCTCATGAAACATGGGACCAACACTTTACATGTTGTGGTTATATTTCTGTTCAGTGTATATCAAGAAATGTTTTGCAGTTAGGTTTTCAAATATATTGAATTTGGCCATTGGTGCACAATAAAAAAGTAAAAAGCATGACGTCTCTGAGTCAGGTAGTTGTTGGAATGGTGTTGCTAAGCTTTTCATTCCTGACAGTCTGATATTGTGTATTGTGTGTTTGTCTCTAGGTACTGTGTGTGTGTGTGTTTGTTGTGTATTTGTCTCTATAGGTACATGTTGTTGTGTTCTGTGTCTCTATAGTTAGTCACATGTTGTTGTGTTCTGTGTCTCTATAGTTAGTCACATGTTGTTGTGTTCTGTGTCTGTAGGTACAGTCAGCGGGTACCATCCCTCCAAGCCATGCAATTCTCAGCTGCCACAGGCATCAGCCGCATCCTTATCATTCTGGGGCTGCTAAAGCCCGCCATCATGGGGGACAACATCGCTGAAGACCTCATACAGAGACAGGTGAGTCTGACTGAAACATCGCTGAAGACCTCATACAGAGACAGGTGAGTCTGACTGAAACATTGCTGAGGTCAGACTCAGGTGTCAGGTCCATCTTAAAGACCAAATTAACATATCTGGGGTCAGGTCAACAGCTCGTATGTTCTCTGTCTTATGTCTTATTTTTAAACCATGCGTTTGAATGTGATTGTAATGTGCCTCAATATACCTGCTGACCCCACAAATGAAATTCCCTACTCTGTTATTGGGCAGGAGGAGGTGTTCAGGTGTGATGGTCCAACCTTGTTGTGTTGGAGAACAATCTCTAACATAGCCACATGATGGAGCTAGCTAGTGGTGGAGTAATGATCGTTCCTCAGAAGGAGGGGAGAGGGAGAGAGAGAGAGGGGGAGGAAAATAAACTGTGGCTTGATAACTGCTCTAGGTTAAAGTCTGAACGGTTTGTTAAAATATCTTGATTCTATATCCTAGGACCCACTTTTTGATAGCAACAGAGATGGACTTTTTTCAGCTTTTGAAATATTTCAGTTACCAAGGAGTTAAGGACATCAAGTGAGTCATTTTGCTTAAATTGTAGGAAAAGAGGAAGATTTGGAGAGAGACAGGTGAAGGGTATAATGCGTACACACTTACTTTCAGGCCACGGTCCAATGTTATCATATGTCTTTGTGTTCTCAGAAGTACCTCCTCAGTAACCCCGCCCACCAGAGCAGTGCTGTAGATGAACATTTTTTCCTGAATGAAAGTGCCTCTCAAGTCAGGTGAGACCAACATACAGTACATGTGAATGTAATATCAATCATTTTGGATATGCTCTACAGTAGATAACGCAAGTGTAAAAGCAAACTTGTTTTGAGATTTTGTATGTAATGTTTTGATAATTTTTCAGGGAAATCTCCAAATTCAAACCCCTCTCCAGTAGGACTTCTGTGAGTGTGATTATTGGGGATTCTTTCGATGAGCAAATTCCTGCTCCTCTAAACCAAGTGAGTAGTGTACAATCTTCCTCCCTCCATTAGTCTGTCTAGTGGCTAGCCCAATTACATTTTTCAATCTTCACCCTGAAGTGTGCACTCATGGGTAGGGTTGAAAAAATCCTAGAACTTTCAAGGTAGCAGGTAGCTGGCTATTCAGCCGCCTGATGGTCTGGGGCTAGAAGCTATTGGCCAGTCTGTTAGTTTAGGCCATGAAGCTCCTTTACTGCCTGCATCTGAGTCGTGGTTCGGTGGCTGAGGTCCCCGATGATCTTCTTGGCCTTTCTGCGACACTTTGCAGGCCATGTGCATCCAATGGAGCGCTCGGCTTAGCAAACCAACCTCTGTAGTGCCTTGCGGTCAGCGGTGGTGTAGTTTCTGTACCAGGCTGTGATGCTGACCAACAGTATGCTCTCGATGGTGTTCCTGTAGAACACTGAGGGTCCTCGGGGACAGACCAAATTTCTTCAGCCTCCGGAGGTTAAAGAGTCGTGCCTTCTTCACCACGGTGTCCGTGTGGTTTGACCATTTCAACTCCTCAGAGATCTTGACGTTTTTGGCCGTCTCCACAGCGGGACCGTTGATGAGAATGTGGGCGTGCCCAGCTTGGTTCCTCCTGAAGTCCACAATCACCTCTTTGCTGACGTTGAGGGAGGGGTTGTTTACCTGGCACCACACCGTCAGAGTGCCTACCTCCTCCCTGTAGGCCATCTCGTCTTTTTTGGTAATCAGTCCTACTACTGTCGTGTCATCAGCAAACTTGATGATGGAGTTGGAACTGTGTGAGGGTCACACAGTCGTTGGTGTACAGGGAGAACAGGAGGGGACTAAGACGCACCCTTGTGATGACGATCAGTGTGGAGGAGGTAATGTTGCATAAATTCACCACCTTGGGGCGGCCTGTCAGGAAGTCCAGGACCCAGTTGCATAGGGAGGAGTTAAGCCCAGGGCTGTGAGCTCAGAGGGTGCTATGGAATTGAAGGCAGAGTTGAACAGCAACAAAACATATTCCAGTCCACGTGATCACAACAGTCTTGAAGCATGGATTATGATTGGTCAGACCTGTCTTGTACAGACCTGGCCACCGGAACTTTCCTCTTGAGTCTTTGTTTGTAGGTGGGGAAGAGCAAAATGGAGTCGTGGTCAGATTTACCGAAAGGAAGGTTGGGGGTGGCCTTATAACCGTGTCGAAAAGGTGTGTAGCAATGGTACAGCGTAGAATCTACGCCAGTTGGACAGTCAATGTCTTGATAGTAATTTGGGAGCACGGTTCTCCACGACAATGAACGCTGCCTCTGGGTACTTGGTCTCCAGTTTATTCAGGGTCCAATGAAGACCTTTGAGATTTTTTTTGGTGTCAGTTCAGGGCAGGATGTACACAGAAGTAGTGATAATCCCTGAAAACTCTCTTGGATGGTAAAAATAGTGACATTTGATGACCAAGTATTCCAAGTCGTGAGTGCAGAAGCTTGCAAGTTTCGGTAAGTGTTCCCTATCGCACTACTTGTTATTGGTCATAAAACAGAGCCCTCTGCCTTTGTTCTTGCCAGAGAGAGCCCTCTTCCTATCCGCTCGATGAACTGTCAAACGCGCTGGTTGTATATAATCTGTTTGGATGTCGGAGGAAAAACAGAGTATGTTGCAGAATCATACTCCCTCTGAAAGGAGATCCTCGCTCTGAGTTTATTCACTAATGAGCATTGGAGAGTAATATGCTTGGTAATGGAGGACGGGTCACCCAGCGTCTCAATGTCATTAAGACCCTCCCCCACGTCTGCCTCTCCATCGGTGGCTTTATTTCCTGCTATCCGATAGGACTCCCAAGGCAACCCGGCGCCTCACCAAAGAATCTAGACCATTGTTTCGCTATCTCTGGGAATTCGTGAAGGTTGGGTGGACGGTGACTACCCAGAGATTCATATTCCAATAGTTCTACCTGGGGGGGTATGAAGTGATGCACAAAACAACTGAGTAAGAACATTTTAGAAAATCACTAGAAATAGTAGAAACCTGCAATGTTTTGTAGCTCGAGGTGATGCTCCACTCATTGCTGCCGTCTTAGCCAACGCCTGCACTAGTTCAGGGGGACTGCACAGTGCACACTTCGGGGAGAAAGGGGATGGATGGAATTGGGATGATGCATATTGACTGTTTCTCACAGGGCCCTCAAACTCTTACTCAAATGAACATTGACTGACTGTCTGTGCTTCCATATCAGGTGGTGGCCCAGCTTCAGAAGACGTTACTGGAGCAGACTTACCCCTCGGCCAACCAGATCCATGTTAAAGGAGGGGACCGCAGGATGATCTACAAGAGGCCGTCTGTTGTTAGCAAACACCTGTGGAAGCTGGTGTCCCAACGGCAGTCCAAACAGCAGAGCCAATAACGATAGAGATCTATAGAAGACATCTAGTTCATATGCTCTAATTTCAAGGTTTGAATTCTGTGCCAGTGACACACTGATTCTGCTGCCAAATGTCTCAACTACACTCACAACTGGAAGATGAAGTCACGTCACAGAGGTTCCTTGTTTCTTTTTTTCAGGGATGATTTTTTGACTGGAATGTACTTGACATGTGTATGTCCACACATGAAACCAATTTTTTTTGTATACTTTATTACAAATATCAGACCGTTTTGCCTTAATGCTTGTAAATAAATACAGTCTTCTGAATTTGTATCTGTGTGTTAACTCTACTATCTTTCTGGGATCTATTCAGTCTGTAAAGCTGCAGCGTTACAGATCCCATGATAGAATGTAAAGGTGACGGTGTAAAAGTAATTTCCGATTGAGCCGACATATGCAGTGTTTACCATGAATGCAGTGTCCTCTAAAGTGGAAACATTGACATTAAATTTGATTCACGCAATACAGATTGAACAGAGCCCTCTGTCCCTTATATCTAATGTACAGATCCACTACACTGGTACTGTGTTGTGGCTTTGAAAGAAAAGAGCGAACATCATTGGATTATCCTGAGGATTTCAGTTTAATTATGACACCACATCAAAATAAAAATGATTTCCAACAGTTCTGGAATTTTATTCCATCCATATACATGCATAGCAACAATGTTTTTTAAGAAACTTTTTTTCTCTCCCATAATTAGGACATTGGAATGATTATTTTACATCGGTATCCCCCGTCAACCAACCTCCATCAACAGCAATAAATGTAATTATTGTACAATATAATGCAGTCCCCCTCTCATAATACTGCTTTCAGTAATGTTCCCTCATTTACAAAGTATTGCATCGAGAGTAAATGTTAAAAAGGGAGACCAAAGTGTAGTTCAGCAAACAGAAATATGAGTACTATACAATGTTGCCATCCTCCTGAAAACATCCACGTCGGAGTTGAAGAAAAGAGACAGGGACACAGCCACATACGTATGCTAAGCCAAGTGTATGCCAAAACAGAAGATGCAGCTGGATTGTACCTGGCTATCCCACCAAAGGGTTAAGGCCAAAAATCCGAGTCATGAATAGCAAAGCTGCAAATGACATTTAGGCATATACAAAAACTGTTACAGCAAATAAGAATAGACAAGTGCTTCAGTAGCTATTTTGTGTCTAAAATGCATCTCATTTGTATTCTATCGTTTCATTGAGCCTACATTACAGTGTAAACAATATGTGTGCTACACAAGAATGACTATACAATAACATTACAAACAACTCTGATATAAATTTCATTTGAATTTTAAATTAAGATCACTACTATTAATACTGATTGTAAAATAAATACATGTGAAAGTGGCACCAACTCTGGATTCATTTTTTCTTTTTTTAACCAATGATTTGCAATGAGGTGTTAAAATGATGAAAGAAGAAGCCTCTCTTGATTGTCCACAAGCAGCGTTTAGAACTGCGTGAGTGATGCATTATTCCAGACACGACAGTGTACCCAAACAGAAAAAAGGGGAGTGGGAAGGGACAGGAAAACTAAACAGGAACTAGTTCATTTCACATGCTCCGCAGCATGTGACGAACAGTAAAACTTCTTATGGGTAATAAAGTTTGATAGGTTGTTGAATTGGATGTCACAGAGGCGGCAGTACTTCCCGCTGCCCGGAGCCTGGGACGACCCATTCAAACCCTTTGTCACCGTGGGCACCGTCTCCTCGGTCGGAGACTTGGACGCGGGCGACACGTTCTCGTTGGAGTCGGACGGGTTCTCCGCACCCCACGTGGGTGAGGGGTGGCCGTCTTGCTGCTGGGGATTGTGGGATTGGTTATCCTGGTTGGGTGGGACGGGCCCCGATCCCGAGCGCTCCTCTGGCTTGTGACCACCGTTGACTATCACCATGCCCCTGTTTTTGGGCAGCAGGGGCAGTGGCTCTTTGCTGGGGAGTGGGCAGCCGTTGGCAGCAGGCTGCTCTCTCCCCGTCTCTGGTCCCCCTCCATTAGTGCTCTGCTCCTGCTCGCTGCTCACCTCTCTCTCGCCCTGCATGACCAGCCCGCCGGCCACGTAATCGGTCGGCTTTATCCCGAAGTAGGGCGATATTTGCTCGGCACCTTTCATCTTCTTTATTGCGCCGGGATAAAGGCAGTGGGGCAGAAACATGTTCTCGTCTTTAGTCGGGATGAGCTGAGCCTCGCTGAAGGGCTTGAGACCCGGCACTGGGCCCATGTGAGGGGGGAACATTCCACCCCCATTCTGCACAATCATTTTATCGTTGCCGTTCTTCTCACATGGGCTCTTATCGTAGGCGTCATCAGGATTACTGCCTTCATTCTTCACCACGTCTGGGAACATGGTCTCACCACTGTGCTGCTGGGAGGCTGTGGCTGTTGTCACAGGGCAAAAGTTCTGTTTATGCGCTAGGTAGTTCTCCACTTTGTTAAAACTGATCTTGCACACTGTACATTCATGATAGTCTAACAGTCTTTTGGGAGAGTTTGGCGATGTCTTGTCATTGGGGATCGGCGAGCACTTTTTGCTGAGATCGATGGGTGCGTCCAGCTCCTGCTGGTCCATAGTGGTATTACTGTTGGGGGCCATGATAGACTTGGTGACGGTGAGGGAAGCCTCCAGGTTTTTGGGGACCATCCCTGGGAAGATGTCACAGCGAGGGTGAAAGCGGTCGGCCAGGCTCTCCACCGCCTCCTGGGACGTACAGGGGTTCGCCATAGGAGGGACCCCCAGGAACCCTGGCTGCCCAATGGAGGGTCCTCTCGGGTCCTGGTCTGGGAGACACATCTCGTACATCTTTCTGCGCTTGCGGGTCCTCATGGTTCTCTGCATGGACGGAACCTTGTTGGCGGACATGCGTTTCATGGGGGGGTCGTGACGCGTAGCACAATAGTACTGCTTGTGGACCATGTAGGTCTCGTGGCGGCTAAAGGTGATATTGCAGGCCGCACAGGAAGTCTGGTTGGGGTCGTTGACATCAGTCTCCACCAGAGGCGTGTTGGTGGGGCTCTTCCCCTCCACTGCCTGCTGCTTCCCGTTCAGCCTCTCCTCCATCCCGGTCGGGGTGGTGGAGACCTTCTTCACCTGCCCCGGGAGCTCCTTCTCTGGGCCAGGGCCTTTCACTGCCCCTCCTGCATTGATCATGTCCAGAACACTCTGAGAGTTGACTGACAAACAGGCCGACTGCATCAGGTGGCTGTCGGTGACCTCAGACGGGTGGCATCCGGTGAGCATATTGACTGAGCTGTGGCCGCTGTTGGGGCTCACGGCCTTGTCTGAGATGCTGGAGAAGTCAGGCGACTTGGTCATGTGCTGCCAACGACTGTTACAGTAGTGCTTTTTGTGGACCAGGTAGTTTTCCAGGTTGTTGAAGGTGATATTGCATTCGAAACACGTGGCCCCTTTGGGGATGAGGGGGCTGTAGATCACCGGAGGGTAGACCGTGTTCCCTCCGTGGCGTAGCCTCCGGTGCACCAGCTCTGACATTTTAGCCAGAATCTCAGAAGCCTGCGGGACGACAGAAATGTCCTGGGAGAAAGCGAACTGGGACAGGAAGGGCCCCATGGGGTAGGTGGGGCCCATGTTATGCTGAACAGGAGAGGAGGCCAAGCGGGGGCTGGAGGGCTCAGACTTGATCCGGGTGTAGGAGAAGCTGGCCTTACTGCCCGGGTGGCCACCCTCCCCCTTCAACCCTGACAGCATGGGCTTTTTCTCAGCCTTCTCCAGCTCGCTGTCGATGGTGGCGTCCTTGCTGAGGGATCCTTTGGGACTCTGGAGGGCTTCCTTCCGGTTGGCCAGCTCGACGCGGGCCGCCGCCTGCTGCAGGGCTTCCTCCGCCCCCCTGGGGGAGTGCTCGCTGTCGCTCTCCCTGTGAAGTTTGCTGCCACCACCGTGGCCATGGTGGCTGTGTAAGTCCTGATGCTGCAAGAGTTCCCTGTGGTTCTGAAAGCTGATATGGCAGTGATTGCATCTGAAGGCGGCCTGTGACAGGTGAGAGAGGATGTGATGTTGGAACGTAATAAGAGAATCCGCCGTGTAGTTACAGATTGTGCATTTCAAGCTGGTGCCAGGGGGGAGCGTCTCTTCCATTTTGACACCTGTTAGGGAGATAAAAGGACACTGTTGAGATTCCTCGTCGCCTTCCCACTCTGCCTTAACGTTAACTACGGCTACGATCAAAACCTGATGCATTATGCCAAGCTTACTGCCAACCTTCCTGATTTTTGGTTGGGCTGAAAGCTAAACTGTCAACTGCTTAAGCTGACAGGGGGATGTGTATATTTATGGCGCTAAGAGCAGTAGTTCACATTGCCAATTATTTTACCTGACTAATGTGAAACTGACATTGTCTTAATGTCAAGCAATACTTTTCATTACAAAACCGAATACTAAAATGACTGAGAAATATTAAAGGTATACTGTTCTGTACTACTCAACGTGATGAAATAATACATAGTGATAACCTTTAATGATAAGCACATCTCATGTCAACATCACTCAATGGTGAGATACTTACAACTAAATGAAAGCTGAAATAAATCTACATTTCATCTACTTTACAAGTATTACTACAGTAGAAGCTCAACTACTATACTAATAGTACTAGCAGGACATCTCTACTCACCGCTGTGCGTGCTCAGGTGCATTTCCAGGGCCCTGGCGCTGGTGAAGCTCTTGTTGCACTGTGGGAAGGGGCAGATGCTGGGTGTCTCATGGGGTCTGTTGTCGTTCTCCTCCCCTTGGCTCTCTGGCTCCCTCTGCCTGCCACTGCAGTAGTACATCAGGTGGGCCTGCAGGTTCCTTTCACTGCGGTACCAGATCCCACACGCCTTACATGGGAAGATGTCCTCTGGAGAGAGAGAGGGTAAAACACAGTGCAGAGCGTCAGGGTACAACGTCAGGATAGAATGTCACAGTATAACTTCAGGGTAGAACGTCAGTGTACAACGTCAGGGTAGAATGTCACAGTATAACTTCAGGGTAGAGCGTCAGGGTACAACGTTAGGGTAGAATGTCACAGTAGAACGTCAGGGTAGAATGTCACAGTTGAACGTCAGGGTAGAATGTCACAGTAGAACGTCAGGGTAGAATGTCACAGTAGAACGTCAGTGTACAACGTTAGGGTAGAATGTCACAGTATAACTTCAGGGTAGAGCGTCAGGGTACACCGTTAGGGTAGAATGTCACAGTAGAACGTCAGGGTAGAGCGTCAGGGTACAACGTCAGGGTAAAATGTCACAGTAGAACGTCAGGGTAGAGCGTCAGGGTACACCGTTAGGGTAGAATGTCACAGTAGAACGTCAGGGTAGAGCGTCAGGGTACAACGTCAGGATAGAATGTCACAGTAGAACTTCAGGGTAGAGCGTCAGGGTACAACGTCAGGGTAGAATGTCACAGTAGAACTTCAGGGTAGAGCGTCAGGATAGAATGTCACAGTAGAACTTCAGGGTAGAGTGTCAGGGTACAATGTTAGGGTAGAATCTCAAAGTAGAACGTCAGGGTAGAATGTCACAGTAGAACTTCAGGGTAGAATCTCAAAGTAGAATGTCAGGGTAGAATGTCACAGTAGAACGTCAGGGTAGAGTGTCACAGTAGAACGTCAGGGTAGAGTGTCACAGTAGAACTTCAGGGTAGAGTTCGTGCAAACACAACACACACACACACTTCTTTCTCTTTATAGCTCTGATTTGATACTCAAAGCCAGGAGAAAACCCTGTAATAACCAAGCCTGTGATAGGACTGTGTTGATACCACTAGGTTGATGCCCTTTCTCAAGGGCAACTGAAACACTGGACCATCTGCCTGCAGCAGAGCAGCCTCCCTGTCGAGCTGAACCCAGATATCCCTTATTAAGTAAACAAATGCACTATTTGCATGAAGCTTGTATTTTGCAATTAACAGGTTAGTGGGAGGCTCGCCTGTGTTTATGTGAACCCAAACTGAAGGTCGACAGCTCTTATCTCAACCGCTCTTAACACAGACTCATCTGGGTTAATCTAGAGCCCATAGAAGGACGTACAGACAGACATTTCTTGTTTATTAGGGCAATGTCCAAAACGGCACCCTATTCCCTATTTGGTGCAATACCTTTGTCCAGTGTCTGCACCCTCATTCCTATAGTGCACTACTTAAAGTTTTGGCCTAAAGTAGTGGACTACATAGGGAATAGAGTCCATTTCAAACACAGCCCTAGGTGAGACTACAGTACAGACTAGCCATGGAGTGTATTGTAACTCACTGTTGACGATGGCGGTGGGCAGAATGGAGGCCATGGCGGCCTGCTGAGGCAGGAGCTGGATGGTGTCCAGCAGTCTAGCCGGGTACATCCCCTCGCTCAGAGACATGTGGTTGATGGCCTGTAGACGGGAGTCAAAGTCCACGGCGAACGCCACTAGCTCCTCGCCCCCCATGATGTTCTTAGTGGTGGTACACCACAGCTGGCCACCTGGAACAGACAGAAGGGGAAGATGCTGAAAAATATAGTTTTTATCCTGTGTGACTCTGTTGGTAGAGCATGGTAGTGTTAGCATGTGTAGCTTAGTTGATGGGTTCGATTCCCACTGGGGACAGTATTATATTATTATTATTGTGTTTCACCCTATAGGTGACTCCAAACTCTGGAGTTCAGAGGGTATGGAATTCCATCCAGAGGGACATGTTATAAGGACTTAATAATAATGACTATATAATGACTAAAGGGTGAAATCACAATGTCATACTTTGGTTAAAGTAGCAGTAAGAAATGTCATACTCAGTGGGGTAAATTGTAGTAGGTCTATGCATTGGAGCTATACTGTATACTTCAGTATTATAGCATAACCTCAAACAGATCCTCTACACACTATTAGATGTTTGTGTTTAGGGATTAAACATTCCAGTGAAATCTTCTGAACATATTCATTAAGTTAGGATGAGAGAGTGGAAGGGGAGGAAGGGGTAGAGGAAGGTTTTTAGCTTAGATAATATTTATCTCCTGCACATGACAGGCTTTTCAGCTGCACTTCATTTTCCCTTGAAGAGATTAAAGTTTTTAATATGACTATTTACAAAAATCTGGCTGGGGCGATAACAACAAACGATGATACGCTCACGCTAAATGGCAGAATTAGGACATTGTTTCAGAGAAAAGCTGGACAATTAATTAGGGCACTCTGTTAGCTTTCAAAGATGTGCAAACACTCCGACAGAGCAGCGTCAGGATGAGAGAGGACCTGTAATTTGAGTCCAGCTGTTGTGGAAATAAGGGGTGTTGCAGAAGAGAGGGGAGAGGTATGAAGGGTAGAACAGAAGACTAACTGCACCCCACTCATAGTTCCATCCTCCTTTAGAGAGACACTGATTACAAATGTTTACACAAAACGTAGAAATCACTGGTTTTAAAGGTCAGTGTAGACAGGGTTGAGGTTTTCAAGTGAGGCTCCCCCAACCCAGGGAGGAAGCCTGAAGAGTAACTGCTGTAGTTACTATGAAATGACATGATGGAATGATTGTTATGAAGCCTAACTTCCACACCAATCTGAGGATGTATCACTCCTCTCTGGTACACCTTCCACGGCATTCCACCTCCCACCTGACGCTGGTCATAACCTCGCTACTCCCATTAACACATTTCCCAACCTTTTCATTACATTTATGTCAAACAGCACTGAAATTAAACACTATTACAAATGTGTCATAGGAGTGAAGCAAGCTGTAGTAAAATATGCCATCTTTTAAAGTCCCATTTCTGTGTGCAAGGAAAGCTGTGTGTGTGTGTGTGTGTGTGTGTGTGTATGTGTATGCATCCGTGTGTGTGAGTGGCAGGCAGCAGGCAGCACTAGCTCCTTTAAAGAACAGTGCCTATCTGCTGGCCAATCTCCCGTGATGAGAGACACACTTCAGGTCCCTCCACTTGAGTGCTGGTTTTGATTCTCTCTCACCACACACAGCCTGGAGAGGCCCTTTGAATTTTTATCTCCTAATTAAAGTAACAAAACTCCTCTGCCGTCAGACAGCGTTACCATCAAGGTAGGTACTAACTGCCAGCGAGCAGCCACCATGGAAGGGGAGGTGGGGGGCAGATCGTCACTACTCGCCACTAAAAGTTTCAATTGGTAGAGATTCCACTTCTCAGGTTCTCGGTTAACAAAGAGAACGGCGAAAACCACCCTGATACTGAACTCACGACTGACTTACATTTTCACTGTCTTTGAAAACAATTTCAGTTAAAGATACTCTGAATTACTGCAAGCCTACCACTGCTAATTGCTAATGATTGTTAGTACTCATAACCTCCTATGAAATGTACACAGTAATGTACCTCCTTCAGCCAGCCAAACTACAGACACCCATCTGTCGTCTGTGAGAATGCTGGGGTGGTGCTCTAAAACACAGAATACTGACTCAGAGGAGACTTCAACCACCTCAACCGCTTAGTCCCAAATAACACCCTATTCCCAATATAGCGCACTATTTTGACCAGAGCTATAGGCCCTGGTCACAAGTAGTGCACTAAATATGGAAAAGGGTGGCATTTGGGACATACACATAGATGGCAGCTCAGGAGATCCCCTGAGATGTTGCTCTCAGGGCATCACTGTACACCACAGTTTTTGCTTCCCAAGCTTGGTCTTGATGGAGAACCAAAAGATTTGTTCTAGGCCAGCACTGACACACACAAATGTGCACCCTTTTGGGTTCCTAGGACAAGGATTGGGAAACACCTCTTACTGTACAGAGAGAGGGGCGGCCTTGGCAAATAATTGTGTTAATAGTTCATGAAAGTTTATCTGCATTTTACTGGCTGCATTTTGCCTTTTTTGAAAGTGCACAGCCCACAAGTAAAACTGGGGAAAAGGCTAAAAAGTAGCAGCTTGTGTGATTTGCACTGTTTTGCCTGTTAGCGAGCTAGCTCTCTGCAATGAGCTGCCTGCCTGGCTTTGTGCAGCGGCCAATGCAGTTGGAATGAACGCTATTGTGCTGAATCCTCCTGCAGAGCACCTGATAAAAGAATAAAGAACTATGACTTATTCTAAAAACAATAGAGGAATTTAGGAGAGACAATAGGCCAGCTGCTTCATTAAAACAATCAAAAAAACGCATCCTGTACCTAGTCCAGATAATTAAAAACACTGCCTTGCTTTCTACACCCCCCCCTCTTTCTCTATCGCCCCCCCTCTCTCACTCTCGCCCCCCTCTCTCTCTCTCTCTCTCTCTCCCCATCTCTCTCTCTCCCTATCTCTCTCTATCGCCCCCCCTCTCACTCTCGCCCCCCCCCCACTCTCTCTCTGTCTCTCCCTCTCTCTCCCCATCTCTCTCTCTCCCCCTGTCTCTCTCTCTCACCCCCCCCCCCTCTCTCTCACTCTCGCCCCCCCTCTGTCTCTCACTCTCGCCCCCCCGCTCTCTCTCACTCTCGCCCCCCCCTCTCTCACTCTCGCCCCCCCCCCTCTCTCCCTCTCAATATAATAATCACCAGCTCTACATTGGGCCGGCTGGCTAAATGAGGCTCGGCTGGCTAAATGCCCATTCCTTCTCTTCTCCTTTGATGAATGCCGTATTTGAACATGTAGTTGAAGATATGACGGAATTCAAGAAACAAAATGATGTGAGCGAGAGGGGGGGCCTTTGTATATGTAAGTACTTTCACTAATCAAACATCAAAGAATGAATCGTATGGGGAAATAAGACGCACGTACTGTACTGAGTGTCCCTCCTCCCCAACTACAAACCCCAGAGATTTCAAAGTCAGACTTCAGAGGCCATTTTACATTTCTTCAGCTTTAAATGACAATGGATGTACAGTAAAGTAGCCTATACAGCAGGAGGATTCAATTCGTACCTCACGGGGACCGGAGCCTGCTGGTCTTTTGTTCTACCTGATAATTGGACCCACCTGATATCCCAGGTTTAAATCAGTCCTTGATTAGAGGGGAACAATGGAAAAACACAATGGAACTGAGGGCTATACATTTACATTTACGTCATTTAGCAGACGTTCTTATCCAGAGAAATTTACAGGAGCAAATAGGATTAAGTGCCTTGCTCAAAGGCACATCAACAGATTTTTCACCTAGTTGGCTTGGGGATTCAAAGCAGCAACCTTTTGGTTACTGGCCCAACGCGCTTAACCACTAGGCTACCTGCCACGCTAGTGTAAATGTGAACATGGGCCACCGTGGTGGGGAGGAACAGACAGTATAAGATACTCGAGGTTATGAGGAATGGAATACATTTGCTCCTGCCTGCGCCACACCACTGTCCTGTATCTTAATGAAAACACAAACACATCTCTCCAGCCTTGTTGCAGTGAGAGAGCTGGGAGGAGACGACAAAGCAACACACATAACAGAAGGGTTTGCATAATTAAACTGGCCTGCAGACAGGTATTCAAATGTTTGTGTGTAAACAGCACAACTCTTTAATAGTTTGCTGTAAAATGCATAGTTACGCACATCAGCTCTCCCATCTGTCTACAACACAGGCCAGGCCCACTGCAGCACAACTACACTTTATGGGGCTGCGGGTGGCTTTCAGCAAACATACAGTAACCTTCTGGCAGTAACCACATTGTGTTCTATGGATTTGCAGCACAATTTTGAGACAGGACACTGTAACCATGTGGTCTCTCTCCTTGAGGAGCTGTTGCCAGGAGCTTGATGGTGATTTGCAAATGGCCTGATTATTTCAACCCCTTATCCAATCTCTCTCTCTCAGCTAACTGTTGCTCTGTCTTAATTGTGAAGTGATGGTTGTAGAGCCGGAGGGCTCAGTGCTTTTTGTAATTAAACACCTCTGGTCTTGTCTCAAAAACAGACAAGACTCTCCTTGTTGAACGGACGGCTAACCAGGGAGAGCCTCCTGGCACCTACGAATATCAAGTAGCTGCCTGCCTGCCATGTTTGTTAACTTGTTCGGGGTTTAAATGTTCTCTTAACCTAGACTGTGTTAGCCCGCTGAGCTAAAGCCTAGAAATTATCTCAGGAAGCTAACGCAATTCTTCAGGTTTCCGCCAAGGCTACTAATCCCACAAGTATGGTTCACTAAACCATAAACATAAATCATATTCAGTGCAACGTCTTCATTATTAATATATGGAACTAACAAGACAATTTTCATACTAACAACAGCCTATAGCTACAGAAAAACTAAACAAACTCCTTTTCTCATGAATAACAGCAAATATTGAGAGTGTTTCTGAACAGACAGGATGGTGATATGGCAGTAGGCTGTCAAACCATCAGGTTAAGACAACAGCACAGACAGGCTGAGAGAAAGCTGAGTGAGACTTCCCATGGCAGAGTGAATGTGAAAAGTCACTAATCGGTCAAACAATCCTATTGTTACAGGGTGTGGTGTGGAATAAACTGCAGTTAGAGGACTATAACATTATAACATTGATTTGAATCCTCTTATTCCCCGCTCTCATACCTCCGCCTTCCATTCTGATGATAGTATTCTGGCCACCACTAGAAGGCGCTCTTCTCATGCTAAAACGCAACTCCGCACCCAGAGGAAGTTTTCATGTTGATGCATAGACACCCTAAACACAGCAGCATGTCAGACTAACAGACTCCGTCCATACGTTCAAGAAGGTATAGAATGTGA